>NC_133334.1:281300384-281400384 GCF_042186555.1 Aquarana catesbeiana
TCCCCATGTCCTGTGCTGACTGATTCTGAAAGGGAGGGTCTCTTTATTTATAATCACCTGGGTGCACTCCCAGTGTTCTGATGAGAAAAGCTGCAGTGTCCGCATCCCTTTAGAAGTATTTACCCTTTTAGAGTATGTCACCAACACCAAAACTGAAATTCCTGTTGTAGGGGATGCCTAAAATCTGACTTGTATCCAAATGCAGATTCCTGGGAAAGTCAGGGAGCCGAACAGGAAAGGACATTTCTTGGGGCGTTCTCCACATCAACACTGTACAGGCGGCCATATTGCATTGAATGTTAAATGAAATGACAGCGGCTACAGATTGAAAAGGGAACTTTTAATAACATTCAATTACAATCTGACTTGTGTATCAATTGTAAAGAGAGCTAAATAAACTTCCTCCGGTGTGGTTCAGACATCTAAATACTCAGGAACTTCGCTGAGGACTTTTCATATGCAAAACATAAGATGAGGTACACAAAGACAATAAAGTTACTCTTTAGTGAAAGATAAAATTCTCTGCTGCTTAAAAAGGTTGTAAACCTCAGTCATGAAATCTGAACAAAGCACATTCCTCTATAGTGTGTACTTGTCTCAGTCCCGAGCACTAAGTGTCATTTCTGTCTGCTGCCTCCTTTCTCTGCTATCTGCGTCAGTCACTTCTGACACCAAGAGATAAAAAGGTGACAGGGGAGAAAGCTCCAGCACACAGCCTGTGATTGACAGCCTCAGCTCTGTTCCTGTGTGCTGTGTGAAGAGGGGGTGTGTCTCTTCCTTTCAATTAGCTCTCATTGAGAGTGTGATTTTAGCTCCCCCGCCCCCTGCTTTCTTAACCACTTCCTAACCGCGCCATAGCCAAAAGATGACTACAGCGTGGCTCTCTGATTCCGGGAGGGCGTCCATGTTCCTCACGTGCCCCCTGGGGAGCTCATACAGTGCTGCCTATCAGTGCCCATCAATGCAGCCTCACCAGTTTAGCCTCATCAGTGCCCATCAGTTTAGCCTCATCAGTGCCCATCAGTGCCGCCTCATCAGTGCCGCCTCATCAGTTTATCCTCATCAGTGCCCATCAGTGCTGCTTCATCAGTGCCCATCAGTGCAGCCTTATCAGTGCCCATCAGTGCAGCCTGTGGTCTTTAACCACTTGCCGACCAGCCGCCATCGTTATACGACGGCAGGTCAGCACGCTTCCGCAAATCGCTGTAGGTGTACGTTTGCTCCTTTAAGGAGCCGTAGCAGGCGGGGGACCCAATGTGCATGGCCGTTATGTCCACCAGCCACCTGCGATCGCAGGAACAAGAGCCAGAACAGGGATCTGTCAATGTAACAGGGGAGTAGAGAGAGATCATCTGTTCCTAGTGATCAGGAACAGCGATCTTTCTCCTCCTCCAGTCAGTCCCCCCCCCCCCCACAGTTGGAAATACCTCCCAGGGAACACTTAACCCCTTGATCACCACCTAGTGTTAACCCCTTCCCTGCCAGAGACATTTATCCAGTAATCAGTGACTATTTTTAGCTCTGATCGCTGTATAAATGTCACTGGTCCCAAAAAAGTGTCAAAAGTGACAAAAATCTATCCGCCGCAATGTCGCAGTCCCGCTAAAAATCGCTGATCACCGCCATTACTAGTAAAAAAAAAAAAAAAATTATAATAAAAATGCCATAAATATATCTCCTGTTTTGTAGATGCTATAACTTTTGCACAAACCAATCAATATATGCTTATTGCGATATTTTTTTTTTTTTTACCAAAAATATGTAAAAGAATACATATCGGCCTAAACTGATGAAGAAATTTGGTTTTTTTTTTAAGTTTTTTTTTGGATATTTATTATAGGAAAAAAGTAAAAAATATTGGTTTTTTTTTTTTTTCAAAATTGTCGCTGTTTTATGGTTTATAGAAAAAAAAAAAAAAAAAAAAAGGTGATCAAATACACCAAAAGAAAGCTCTATTTGTGGGAAAAAAAGGACATCAATTTTGTCAGTTAAAGCGACGCAGTGCCGTATCGCAAAAAATGGCCTGGTCATTAAGAGGGAAAATCTTCTGCTCTGTAAGTGGTGAATTTCTATTTTTCTCCCACTCCTTCCGCTATAGATGCCCTCCAAGGATTTTTTTTTTTTTTTGTTAAGGCAATATTTTTACCAACCTCTAGGTGGAGCTGTCTGCTGTCACTAGAGCTAAAAAAAAGCAGCCTGTAGTCTGAAGAGGACCTGTCATCAGCGATTGCTTTATACTTGTTACAATTGGTAGATTGATTTCTGTTCCACCGCCGTGGCCACACATGGATCGACATTTTGTTTTAGACCCCCCCAGATCTCTTCATAAAGAGGACCTGTCATGCTGTATTGTTTATCATAAGGGGTGTTTACATTGCAATAAAAGTGATCAAAAACATTTAAGTGTAAAAATAAAAATGTAATAAAATAAATTTGAAAAAATTTCTTAAAGCCCCGCCGTCCCCTGTGCTTGCACGTAGTGGTGAACACATATGTAAGTCACGCCCACATATGTAAACGGTGATCGCACCACACATTTGAGTTATTGCTGCGAACGTCTGAGCGAGTGCAATAATCATAGCTTCCTCTCTAATGCCTCGTACACACGATCAGATTTTCCGATGGGAATTGTGTGATAACAGGCTGTTGGCGGAAAATCCGACCGTTTGTACGCTCCATTGGACAATTGTCGGATTTTCCGTGGACAACAGGTAGCAGGTTTTAAAATTTTCCGTGGACAAATGTGTGTTGTCAGATTTTCCGAGCGTATGTACACAAGTCCGTCCGACAAAAGTCCAAAGTACAAACACACATGCTCGGAAGCAAGGACGAGCCGGAAGCGGTCGGTCTTGTAAACTCGCGTTCGTAACGGAGAATTAACATTTGTGACGCGGCAAATTATGAAATCTGGAAATGCAGCGCACAATTCTCTTCTTCTTTAACAGCTTCAGATCCGGGCCATTGCCAAATGACGGCAACAGCGCGGATCTAAATTGCCGGGACGACGTCTATTGACGTTGTCCCGTGCACGAGCGGCCTGCGCGCCCCCTGCAGGGCGCGCGCGGCGCGCTCGGTGATCAGCGAGTCTATGAGACTCGCCTGATCACAGATCAGAGTAAGGGGTTGGTCCCGACCCCTTACCACATGATCAGCTGTCAGCCAATGACAGCTGATCATGTGATGTAAACAGAGCCGGTAATCGGCTATTTTTCCTCCTCGCGCTGACAGCGTGAGGAGGAAAAAAAAACCCGATCACCGGTGGCCGTGATCGGGACATCAGTCCCGATCACGGCGCTATTACAACACAAAGCAATAGGCAGCAGTGCTGCCTACAAGTGCCCACCAGAGTCATCCATCAGTGCCCACAGTGCCATCAATCAGCGCCACCCATCAGTGCCCACAGAGCCACCCATCAGTGCCACCCATCAGCACCCACATCAGTGCCACCCATCAGCACCCACATCAGTGCAACCTATCAGAGGCCCATCAGTGTCACCTACCAGTGCCCATAAGTGCCAATCAGTGCCACCCATCAGTGCCCCCATCAGTGCCACCCATCAGTGCCCCCCATCAGTGGTACCTATCAGTGCCCATCTGTGCCACCTATCCGTGCCACCCATCCGTGCCGCCCATCCGTGGCCATCAGTGCCGCCTTATCTGTGCCCATCAGTACCGCCTTATCTGTCCCCATCAGTACCGCCTTATCTGTCCCCATCAGTGCCGCCTTAACTGTGCCTATCAGTGCCGCCTTATCTGTGCCTATCCATGCCCATCAGTGCAGCCTATCAGTGCCCACCAGTGCCGCCTCATCAGCGCATATCAATGAAGGAGAAAAATTACCTGTTTGCAAAATTTTATAACAAACTATTAAACATGATTTTTTTTTTTTTTCAAAAATTTCCATCTTTTTTTGTTTGTTTAGCAAAAAATAAAAATTCCAGCTGTGATTAAATACCACCAAAAGAAAGCTCTATTTGTGGGAAAAAAATTATAAAAATTTCATTTGGGTACAGTATTGTATGACTGCGCAATTGTCATTCAAAGTGCGACAGCGCTGAAAGCTCAAAATTGGTCTGGGCAGGAGGGGGGTTTAAGTGCCCAGTAAGCAAGTGGTTAATGGGATAATAAAGAAGCTGCTTTGCTGGTGATACGGATGGATTATTGAAAACGAAGTTTCAAAGTTTTTTTTTTTCTAGTGAGATCAAGAATAATATTATTATGTTTTTTTTTTTGGGGGGGGGGGAGTTACCACAACACCATTATCCTGTAGTTTATAAGATCAAAGATACAACTATGTTGGTGTCCCTTGTTATTATTACATTGTATTTTATAAAATGTAACTGCCGACTCCCAAACTGTCATTTGAAGTAAAACACACAGCCAAGTATTATTCTCCACAAGTTTTTTTTATTGTGCATTAAAAAAATAAAACAAACAAAATTAGACATGATATCTGCCAATAGAACTTCACCAAAAAGTTCATTGTATGCATCCAAAAATATAGAAAATATACCAAATCAAATCATTATTATTCAACCCAAAAAATAAAATAAAAGCCTCATGCATGTGTCCTGCTTCTTAATATAGGGGGTCAGCAATGCCAAGAGTTGGTGAAATCAGGGGTCCGTCATCCGGAGATAATTCCGAAAATCATCCGGATTATTCTCCTGGAGCTCCCGCAGCAAAGGCATATGACATAATTGGTCACCATTAATAAAGCAATCAATTTTTGGTCCAAGAACTCCTCCCCCTCCTGTTCCTTGGACTGAACTTGGGTCAAAGCAATAACTCCAAGGCCAATAATAAAAAACACGTTATCTCCTCCGATTCCGCAACATGGCTGGTTGACGAACGGCTGTTCAGAAACAAGCTGAAAAGTGTGAATCAACACTCCCCAAACCTCTACTAACACAAAATCAGCACAAGGAGCCCAAAGGGTGGCGCTAAAGAGCTGAAAGACCACGTAGTACGTCACTATGTTCGTGTTTGTTGGCCGACAATTCCTTGCTGTTTGTATGCAAGACAAAATCCAGGCGCACGCCTTCGGACAAAAATCCGAGGTTTTGTCTGTGGAAAATCCGATGGTGTGTACGAGGCTTTACTCTAAACTGGTAAACTGTATAAATTATTAAAGTGTCGCCTGTGAAGATTTTTAAGTACTGTCATTTGGTGCCATTACACGAGTGTGCGCAATTTTATAGCATGACTTGTTTGGTATCTATTTACTCAGCGTAACATCATCTTTTATATCATACAAAAAAAAATGGGGTGTATATTACGGGTTTTTTTTTTTTTTTTACTCAGCATGACATCACCTTTTATATCATACCAAAAAAAAATGGGGTCTATATATTTTTTATTTTTTTTTACTCAGCATGACATCATCTTTTATATCTTATGTTTTTTTGTTTTTTTTTTACTCAGCATAATATCATCTTTTATATCATACCAAAAAAAATGGGGTGTATATTATGTTTTTTTTTTTACTCAGCATAATATCATCTTTTATATCATACCAAAAAAAATGGGGTGTATATTATGTTTTTTTTTTTTTTTTACTCAGCATGACATCATCTTTTATATCCTACCAAAAAAATGGGCTCATATATTATATTATGTTTTTTTTTTATTATTATTATTATTATTATTAATTCATTAAAGTGTAAATTTTTCCCAAAAAAATGCGTTTGAAAAACCACTGCGCAAAGAAAATGTGATATAAAAAATTGCAACATTTGCCATTTTATTCTGCTAAAAAAAAAAAAAATAATAATAATAATGTTTGAGAGTTCTAAGTAATTTTCTAGCAAAAAAAAAAATAATACAGATTTGAAAATGAAGAATGTATCAGAGTGGAGGATCAGGGGCCGGGATGGTGGTCACAATTATGACCGTTCCTGAAGGCACGGCTGGCTCAGCATCGCATTGTGTTCATGGTGACAAATGGTCCGACTTCCAGGCAACTATCAAAATACCGGCAACATGTGCAAAAGAGGGACAGACAGCAGGGGGGTAAATAAACTCCTCTCAGCCCTGACACAAGACCCCAGCCCCCCCTCCCCGCCCCCCTTCCAAACACATCCTCATTATAACACTTTACTGTACAACTGCCCCGTATAATACGAGGTTTGTCCAAAAGGTTTGGTGAACGATATCAGAAAACAAAACAGAAGATGCAAATTCTCTTTTATTGGCCTTCAAAATAATTGCCGTCCTTCACAACACACTTTTGGCAACATTCATATATCTTCTGGAAAGAGTCAGCAAAGGCCTCCTTAGGAATCGATCGTAGATCCGCGGTCACACATTCTTGGCTTGCCGCCGACATTGTCTTGACACTGGACTTTTGCAGGTGACTCTTTTTTTTTTTGGGTCACAGGGAAGAGGTTGAACGCCATTCCGTCTGATGCCGCTTGGATTCCAGGTGGGACTGGTGGCGCCGGGTCTCCTCCACCGTGATGGCGGTTGGCAGGATGGATCCTGGTCACACATGGTAACAAAATCTCCGGAGGTTTCCGTCCGTTTCGCTTCCCGTTCGTCTGTCAGCTTGTGCAGCACAAACCGGGAACAGATCTTCCGCTTACCCAAATCTTCGCGGACCAATGGTGCGCACCGTGTCCTTGCTAACGCCCAATTCCTCCGCCATCAACCGCAGAGTCAGAGTGTAGAAATGTCACCAGCACACCAAGGATTCCTCAAAAGGGTCCAAAGCTTTATATACATGGTCACACGGTACATCTATGGCAACGTTTCAAAGCCACGCAGGGGCCCTTCTTCCTGACAAAGAGGCCCTGCGTGGCTCCGAAACATTGCTGTATGTGTACCATGTGACCATGTGAATAACGCTTTGGGCCCGTGGAGGCCCATCCATTAGAAGCGCCCGGGCGCTGCACCCTATTTCCAGAACCCCCCCATATGCATAATGGCACACCTCCCAACATTTTGAGATGGGAATGAGGGACACCTACTAGCAAATGTATGTAGGCATAGGACACGCCCCCTGCCACGCCCCCTGCCATGCCCCTTAAAGGGGACATAATTTAAAAAAAAGGTTATTTAAATCCACAAGTGATTTTTTACCACTACTATTCCTTTATATTGGCTTTTAAAATTGACAAATGCAGCAATTTAGAAATCAGATGAAAGGTTTCGTACTGGGAAAGATAAAAAGTGCATTTTATATACAACTATATGGATCAGACCAAAATGAGGGACAAATAGGGACAGAGGGACGTTGCTCCAAATCAGGGACAATTGGGAGCTATGATAATGGACAGATTTATGCATAGCATGAATCTATCCACGGCCGCTGCAGCCACCCCCTGATCAGTCGTCCGACCCCTTTCAGGACATCAGGAGCATGAATTACAGCAGCTGGGGTTTTATTTTTTTTTAAGCACCTGATTAGAGCCAGAGGCTCTAATAGGCTTCAAAATAGGGTGGGCTCGGAGTGCAGAGAATCCTAACTAAGCCCACCCACGTGTGTTACAACAGCGAATGAAACACTGATCCTCAAAAACCGTCCAATCGGAGGCGGGTGTGAGACCCATTTTCCGATTGGCCGAAAAGAGAAGACTCCCAATTGTCCCCCGAAGAGAGGAGGGAGAAAACGGAAGCCGCTGCCGCTGTGATGACCCGTGGAGAGCAGGAAAACGGGAAGCCGCTGGCAATGGGGTAAGTGCTACCGACCGGGGAGGGGGGGGGTTGTCATACTGTTTGTCGTTCCCCCCCCCCCCCAAAAAAAATTTCCACCAACCGCCACTGCTTTGGACCCTTTTGAGGAATCCTTGGCGTGCTGATGACATTTCAATAATATGTGCGGATTGTGTTGTCGGAAATTCCAACCGTGTGTGGGCTCCATCTGACTTTTTCCATCGGAATTTCCGTCACACAAAGTTCGAGAGCAGGCAATAATATTTTCCGACAACAAAATCCGTTCGCGTAAATTCTGACCGTGTGTGGACAATTCCGACGCACAAAGTGCCACGCATGCTCAGAATAAATTAAGAGACGAAAGCTATTGGCTGCTGCCCCGTTTATAGTCCCGTCGTACGTGTTTTACGTCACCGCGTTCAGAACGATCGGATTTTCCGACAACTTTGTGCGACCGTGTGTATGCAAGACAAGTTTGAGCCAACATCCGTCTGAAAAAATCCTAGGATTTTGTTGTCGGAATGTCCGATCAATGTCCGATCAATGTCCGATCAATGTCCGATCGTGTGTACGGGGCATTATTGTCTAAAGTTCCCAGCCGGTGGTCATTACAGCAGCCGTTTTCAGGATCGTGTGCGCGGGGGGGATATTACGTTTGGTGTTTCAATCGTAGAGTCAGTCGCCCGATCCTGTGCCAGCATTTGTCACGCTCGATCGTGTCTGGGGTTCTGCTTGTTGACGGCCGACCCGAACACGGCTCATCCACTAAACGAAGAAAAACGTTTTTTTTTCACTTGTTTATTTATTTATTTATTGAAAAAATTAGAAACCCCCCCCCAGTGGTGATTAAATACCACCAAAAGAAAGCTCTATTTGTGTGAAAAAAAAAGATAAAAATCTCATATGAGTACAGTGTTACATGACTGAGTAATTGTCATTCAAAGTGCGACAGCGCTGAAATGTGAAAATTGGCCTGGGCAGGAAGAGGGGGGGGGGGGTGCCCGGTATTGAGGGGGTTAAGGTCAGGTTCTCCCCCTCCCATGGGGTCTCCCTTTGGTGGTGCCCCATCTAGTATGCAGGTGGACATTGCATTGGCAGGTCCCCTGAATACTGCCTGTTTTTACCACCCCCTGGCCGCCCATGTGAAACGGCCCTCAAGGTTAGCGAAATCACTCATTTCCTATTCATCTGTATGTCTGATTATTTTTAATTTGAATTATATAATATTTTTATTGTTTTATTTTTCTGACACAGGACAATCCCTTTTGTAAGACGAATGATAAATGAGGTCGATTCCGATGGACTGGTTTTGGCGTCCTTCCTCCTCGCTGTTTATCTCTTACTATTCTGAAGCCTGGTAGGAGTGAGTCACCCAAAAAAAAAAACAGCCGTCTCTTCGTCTCCCATGTCCCGGGTGTAACTCTCCAATTACCAGCCGCAGACTCTGCGGTCGCGGTAATAATGGACGCTGCGTGTTGATTGAGCCTCCATTTGCCGCCTGTTCTGTTAGGCGTGGTGTCAGGGTACAGGCGCTGTGCTGGCGCTGACGATGCTGCCCCCCCGGTGTCGGGGTAATCTGCCGGGGTATCCTTGTTCGGCCCCCCCGACTGAGTTAACTGACTGAAGCGTCCGGCTGCGGTGATGTCATCTGAAAGACGCGGTAATGGCAAAATCTGCCGCTCAACAGCTGAAAATTCAATTATCTGGCAAAAGGTTAACAAGCTTTAGATGTACAAAACATCATTCAGCCTGAAAGGAGCCGTCCGGTGCAGACAAACATGGTACGCCCACGGGGGGGTCGGGGAACTACAAATCCCAGCCATAAAGTTCACATGTCAGGTTTAACCCCTTTAATACCGGGCACCTTCACCCCCTTCCTGCCCAGGCCAATTCTCAGCTTTCAGCGCCGTCACACTTTGAATGACAATTGCGCGGTCATGCTACACTGTAACCATATGACATTTATATAATTTTTTTTCACAGAGATAAAGCTTTCTTTTGGTGGTATTTAACCGCCTCCCGACCGCCATAACGACAAATGATGGCGGGCGGGATCCCCTCTAATCCTAATCCTATGACGTCGCCCCAGTCTCACCGCATTGCCACGCCCCCGTGTCCCCAGGAGGCGGCGCAACCCTGATCTTGGTAAAGAGCCGATGACGTGGCTCTTTACCCATGTGATCGGCTGTGTCCAATCACAGCTGATGACATGTAAACACGGAAGTTAATTGACAGGTGCTCAATATTTTGGGGGGGGGGGGGGGCAGGGGCAGAAAACAATAAACCTGCCCCCCTCACTCACACTAACACCAGTCCTAAGACCCCTGGCCAATCGAGTCTCAGGACCCGCTTCCTGATTGGCCGGGAGGAGAAAGACAATAGCCAATATTAATTTGCTATTGTCACACATCCGGGTGGGCTTGGGGTGCAATGCTCTGTGCCCCGAGCCCACCCTTTTTTTGAAGCCAGTTAGAGCCTCGGGCTCTAATCATGTGCTTCAATAAAAAAATTTAAAAAAACATTGAAATCCATGCGTTCGGCGCCCCTTCATGTAGATTATGGGGGCCGGGTGCATGGATTAGGGGGGCGGCGCCCCTGCGCCCCTTATGGACGGGCCGCCACTGCTGACAGAGTGTGAGGAGAGACGATCAGCAGCATCTCCTCACAGGGGAGACTGTACAGATAATCAGGGCACTGATCATTAGTGCAGCCCCAGCAGTGCCCATCAGTGACTCCAATCTGTGCCCATCAATGATGCCACTTTGGCCCATAAAAAATGCCAGTCAGTGCTGCCTATCATTGCCCATAAGTGCCACCTTATCAGTGCCCATCAGTACCACCTATCAGTACCACCTCTCTGTGCCGCCTATTGGTGCCCATCAGTGCTGCATATCAGTGCCAACTCATCAGCGCACATCAGTGAAGGAGAAAAATTACTTATTTACAACATTTTCGAACAGAAACTAAGGATAAAAAATTATTTTTCAAAATTTTCGGTCATTTTTGTTTGTTTAGCAAAAAATAACCCCCCCCCCCCCCCAGTGGTGATTAAATACCACTAAAAGAAAGGTCTATTTGTGTGAAAAAAAATGATAAAAATCTCATGTGTACAGTGTTACATGACTGCGTAATTGTCATTCAAAGTGTGACAGCGCTGGAAGTTGAGAATTGGCCTGGGCAGGAGGAGGGTGATAGTGCCCGGTATTGAAGGGGTTTATCACCACTAGGTTTTTTTATATTTTGCTAAATAAATGAAAAAAGACCAAAAATGTACTTTTTTAAAAAAAAAAATGAGTTTTTCTTTTGTTTCTGTTTTTAAATTTTGCAAATAAATAATCTTTCTTCATAGATTTTGGCAAAAAATGTATTCTGGCTCCATTTCTTTGGTGAAAATAACCCAAATCAGTGTATATTATTTAGATTGTAGGAAAGTTATAGAGACCACAAAACTATGGGATATATATCTGAATATCTGAAGATCGATCAGTCCGGATGTACTGACATTTCTTGAAGGCCTAAAATCTCAGGACAGTACAAATACCCCCAAACGACCCCTTTTTGGAAAGTGGACATTCCAAGGTATTTAGTAAGAGGCACGGCGGAGTTTCTGAAGTTGTAATTTTTCTCACAATTATTTGGAAATTGAAATTAAAAAAAAAAAAAAAAAAATGTTTTTTTACATCCTGTCACCAGTGCAGTACAGCATCATCATATAACTGGTGTGGTGGTGATCAGGGACACTGACTGGTGTAAGTATGTTAAAAATATATATATATATTTTTTTTTTATTACTTTTTATATCTTTTTTTTTTTTTTACTATTTTTTTTTTAACACACAGTGGCCAGAGCAATACAGTGTTACTGTATTTACTTATAGTAAATACACTATATTATACTATACTATATATAGTTACTTATAGTACTTATAGTAACACTGTACTACTCTGGGGAAGTGATCAGGATTTTATTAAATTTTTTTACATATTATGATTGCTTATAGCAGTGAATTTCATTGGTATAAGCAAACATTTTTACTGAATGAAACTGATTTATTCAGTGTTCATTTGTTGTGATTATCTGTGATTGGCCCTGTCTGTACCATGTGATCACTGTGGCCAATCACAGATAGCAACACAATTGTACACAATGGATACCATGAAATCTATTGTTTACAACTGTCACCTGATCTGCTGTGATTGGCCACAGCAATCACATGGTGCCGGTACAGTGATCAGTCATCGGCTGTGCTCTGTGGACACAGTTGGTGACAGATCGCGCCGCAGCGCTGCCCTGCTGCCATGTGAGAGGCGTTTTCTGGAAGGACGTCATACGATGGCCACCCCGAACGACGAAAGTCCTGCCCAGCCGTCATTTGACTATAGGCCGGTGAAAACTGGTTAAAAAGAACGTCTGATCCTATTCAGAAGACAGATAACCTGTTGCCGCCCATGGAACACATATGTCGCAGCAGCAGAAGGATGGGATTTTCCTCCCACATGTATGCGTCACTGCCAGCACAGAGACTGAGCTGTCATAGAGAGCTCCACTTACAGCTCCCGATCATGTGACTATTGTGTCTAATTACTGTATTCCTCTGGAATATCGGTGAGCTTTGTGTAATCCCCCCAGATCTGTGCAGTAATCCAGTGTGAGATTTCCTGTAATAAAGACTGCCCACTGCTGGTCTCTCCTTGTGCAGGGGGACTGGTCTTGTCTCCGCCCCCTCCTGTAATTTTCTGTAATGGGTGGAGCCTACTGAGCCCCTCCCACAGCTCTGCTCTCTCTCCTTGTGTAGGGGGACTGGTCTTGTCTCCTGCAGTTTTCTGTAGTGGGTGGAGCCTGCCGGGCCCCTCCCACAGCTCTGCTCTCTCTCTCGATGTGCAGGGGGACAGGTCGTATCTCCGCCCCCCTCCTGCAGTTTTCAGTGGCGGGTGGAGCCTGCTGGGCCCCTCCCACGGCTCTGCTCTCTCCTTGTGCAGGGTGTCTGGTCTTGTCTCCGCCCCCCTGTAGTTTGCTCTAGTAGGTGGAGCCTGCTGGGCCCCTCCCACAGCTCTGCTCTCTCTCCTTATGCAAGGGGACTGGTCTTGTCTTGGCGCCATACCACACCTGTGCGCAATTTTAAAGCATGACATGTCAGGTATCTATTTTCTTGGCATATCATCATCTGTCACATTATACATTAAAAATGGGCCAACTTTACTGTTTTTTTTTTCATGTAAATGTTTTTTTTTTTTTTTCTCCAAAAAAATTGCGTTTGAAAAGTTGCTACGCAAATACCGTGTGACAAAAAAAAGTTGCAATGACCACAAATTTAATTCGCCAGGGTCTCTGCTAAAAAAAATAACATATAATATGTTTGGGTTGTTCTGAATAATTTTCTATAAAAAAAAAAAAATGATGATTTTTACATGTGGGAGAGGAGTGCTGGAATTTGCCCGGTTGGCAAGTGGTTAATATAGTTAATCTGACTGAAAAAAGTCCATCTAGTTTAACCAATAAAAGAGAAAAAAAAGTTTATATATATATAAAAGACTATACATGTATATATACATGTACAGTCCTATATATACAATCCAATACGCACAGTTGATCCATAGGAAGGCAAAAAACCCCAATAAAGCGTGATCCAAAACCCCCCAAATTTTTGGTCACAGTAACTCCACTGCCTAACAGGAAGCGATTTTTAGCGATTATTTCTGTTGCGTCCAGCGGCCGCCCTTTAAATCTGATACGGTTGATTTGGGAACAGGTGGCTTTTTTTTTTTTTTTTGCATTGTCTCCGCATTCCGCGTCGTCCCGATCGCCCCAATAATACTGGGGGGGGGGGGGGGCTGGGAGCCAGGAAGTGACCTTGAACAGAGGCGAGCGTGTAACGGGCACAGCTGCAGGCTCTGCTACCCCCTTCCCATCACCCCCCCCCCTACTGTGAGTCCCCCTCCCACCCCATGGAGTGGAGTAAAGTTACACTTCACAACACTTGTGCTGTCAGTCACACACAGGCGGAGAGCAGCTCAGGCAGTCCCACAGACAGAGGATATCCTCAGAGCCGGGTGGGATGGAGGGTCCGATGCTGCTGGCCACGTGCGTCTTCGTGCCCCTTTGGTGCCAGGTAAGTGCGCCCGCTGGCAGCTTCTCACTGATTGCACTTTGTTCTTCTTCTACTTGTCTCAGGTTTGTGTGGATTTATTAGGAAGACTTTACTACACGCTACAATGTAACTTTCATCACTTTCATCTTACTTCTTCTGCGACTCCAAAGTCCAGCGAGTTTGGAGTGCAACTTTGGGTGGATGTGACTTCTTGTCCTGTAAAGTTGGACCCATTGTTGCATGTAAAGCATTCAGGTACGACTTTCGTGCAACTTTTTGAACATTGAAGTCTATGACCCTCGAGTTGCATAAAAGTCAGACCAAAGTAGTGCATGAATTACAGTGCCTTGAAAAAGTATTCACACCCCTTGAAATTTCCCACATTTTGTCATGTTATAACCAAAAATGTAAATGTATTTTATTGGGATTTTATGTGATAGACCCACACAAAGTGTCACATAATTGTGAAGTGGAAGGAAAATGATAAATTATACAAATAAATATGTGAAAAGTGTGGGGGGGGGGGGCATTTGTATTCAGCCCCCTTTACTCTGATACCCCTAACTAAAATCTAGTGGAACCAATTGCCTTCAGAAGTCACCTAATTAGTAAATAGAGTTCACCTGTGTGTCATTTTATCTCAGTATAAATACGGCTGTTTTGTGAAGCCCTCAGAGGTTTGTTAGAGAACCTTAGTGAACAAACAGCATCATGAAGGCCAAGGAACACACCAGACAGGTCAGGGATAAAGTTGTGGAGAAGTATAAAGCAGGGTTAGGTTATAAAAAAATCTCCCAATCTTTGAACATCTCACAGAGCTCTGTTCAATCCATCATCGGAAAATGGAAAGAGTATGGCACAACTGCAAACCTACCAAGACATGGCCGTCCACCTAAACTGACCGGCCGGGCAAGGAGAGCATTCATCAGAGAAGAGCCAAGAGGTCCATGGTAAATCTGGAGGAGCTGCAGAGATCCACAGCTCAGGTGGGAGAATCTGTCCACAGGACAACTATTAGTCGTGTTCTCCACAAATCTGCCCTTTATGGAAGAGTGACAAGAAGAAAGACATTGGTGAAAGAAAGTCATAAGAAGTCCTGTTTGTAGTTTGTGAGAAGCCATGTGGAGGACACAGCAAACATGTGGAAGAAGGTGATCTGGTCACATGAGACCAAAATTCAACTTTATGGCCTAAAAGTAAAACGCTATGTGTGGGGGAAAACTAACACTGCACATCACCCTGAACACACCATCCCCACCGTGAAACATGGTGGTGG
This sequence comes from Aquarana catesbeiana, assembly GCF_042186555.1. Lineage (NCBI taxonomy): Eukaryota > Metazoa > Chordata > Amphibia > Anura > Ranidae > Aquarana > Aquarana catesbeiana. Next base: position 281,315,402 of record NC_133334.1, read on the forward strand.
CAGCATCATGTGGTGGGGATGCTTTTCTTCAGCAGGGACAGGGAAGCTGGTCAGAGTTGATGAGAAGATGGATGGAGACAAATACAGGACAATCTTAGAAGAAAACCTGTTAGAGTCTACAAAAGACTTGAGACCGGGGAGGAGGTTCACCTTCCAGCAGGACAACGACCCGAAACATCCAGCCAGAGCTACAATGGAATGGTTTAGATCAAAGCATATTCATGTGTTAGAATGGCCCAGTCACAGTCCAGACCTAAATCACATTGAGAATCTGTGACAAGACTTGAAAATTGCTGTTCACAGACGCTCTCCATCCAATCTGACAGAGCTTGAGATATTTTACAAAGAAGAATGGGCAGAAATGTCCTCTCTAGATGTGCAAAGCTGGTAGAGACATCCCCAAAAAGACTTGTAGAGAAAGGGGGTTCTACAAAGTATTGACTCCGGGGGGGCGCCATACAAATGTCCCCCCCCCCCCCCACACTTTTCACATATTTATTTGTATAATTTATCATTTTCCTTCCACTTCACAATTATGTGACACTTTGTGTTGGTCTATCACATAAAATCCCAATAAAATACATTTATGTTTTTGGTTGTAACATGACAAAATGTGGAGAATGTCAAGGGGTATGAATACTTTGTCAAGGCACTGTAGCTGCAACTTTAAGTCGATTGGAAAACATGGGGTAAGACTTGTCATGTGACTTTGATGTCCAAAGTCACATGACAAGTCTCACACATGTAAATGGGGTGTTAATGATCGGAGAGACCCGGCTAATGTAATGATTGGTAACCGGCAATATGTACATTTCTTGTTTGGGGTTTTCTTACACTTTAAGCTCTGGGCTGATGGAATGTAATGGCCGGTCATTGTACAGTCAGGAATTGTTCCCTATGTAATAGAAAATAACCGACAATCAAACATGAGATTCCTGTGAGCTGGAAAATCCCTTCAACTTTTGGTTGTCATTGGTTACCGCACATCAAAAAAAAAAAAAAGAACAGCTTGACAGATGCTGAATTCTGGAGGCTAAAAATAATATTCTTGTGGCATTCCTGGTGAGCATTTGCCGGGAGACGGATCTGTGTGGGAATATTCTGGTCCTGTATGAATATATGATATCTCCCTGGAATGAGTGGAGGGGCGCTCACTGACTGCAGAATTATTGGTATATATATACAGTATCTGACAAAAGTAAGTACACCCCTCAGTGACATTTGTGTAAATCTTTTCTTCTATCTTTTCATGTGACAACACTGAAGAAATGACACTTGTCTACAATGTAAAGTAGTGAGTGTACAGCTTGTATAACAGTGTAAATTTGCTGTCCCCTCAAAATAACTCAACACACAGCCATTAATGTCTAAACCGCTGGCAACAAAAGTCAGTACACCCCTAAGTGAAAATCTCCAAATTGGGCCCAATTAGCCATTTTCCCTCCCCGGTGTCATGTGACTCGTCAGTGTTACAAGGTCTCAGGTGTGAATGGGGAGCAGGTGTGTTCAATTTGGTGTTATCGCTCTCACTCTCTCATACTGGTCACTGGAAGTTCAACATGGCACCTCATGGCAAAGAACTCTCTGAGGATCTGAAAAAAAAAGAACTGTTGCTCTACATAAAGATGGCCTAGGCTATAAGAAGATTGCCCAGACCCTGAAACTGAGCTGCAGCATGGTGGCCAAGACCATACAGCGGTATAACAGGACAGGTTCCCCTCAGAACAGGCCTCACCATGGTCCACCAAAGAAGTTGAGGTCACGTGCTCAGCGTCATATCCAGAGGTTGTCTTTGGGAAATAGACGTATGAGTGCTGCCAGTATTGCTGCAGAGGTTGTAGGGGGGGGGGGTCAGCCTGTCAGTGCTCAGACCATACGCCGCACACTGCATCAAATTGGTCTGCATGACTGTCATCCCAGAAGGAAGCCTCTTCTAAAGATGATGTACAGATGATGTACAAGAAAGTCCACAAACAGTTTTCTGAAGACAAGCAGACTAAGGACATGGATTACTGGAACCATGTCCTGTGGTCTGATGAGACCAAGATAAACGTATTTGGTTCAGATGGTGACAAGCGTGTGTGGGGGCAACCAGGTGAGGAGGACAAAGACAAATGTGTCTTGTCTACAGTCAAGCATGGTGGTGGGAGTGTCATGGTCTGGGGGTACATGAGTGCTGCCGGCACTGGGGGGCTACAGATCATTGAGGGAACCATGAATGCCAACATGTACTGTGACCTACTGAAGCAGAGCATGATCCCCTCCCTTCAGAGACTGGACCGCAGGGCAGTATTCCAACATGATAACCACCCCAAACACACCTCCAAGACCACCACTGCCTTGCTAAAGAAGCTGAGGGTAAAGGTGATGGACTGGCCAAGCATGTCTCCAGACCTAAACCCTATTGATCATCTGTGGGACATCCTCAAACGGAAGGTGGAGAAGCGCAAGGTCTCTAACATCCACCAGCTCTGTGATGTCATCATGGAGGAGGGGAAGAGGACTCCAGTGACAACCTGTGAAGCTCTGGTGACCTCCATGTCCAAGAGGGTTAAGGCAGTGCTGGAAAATAATGGAGGCCACACAAAATATTGACACTTTGGGCCCAATTTGGAGATTTTCACTTAGGGGTGTACTGACTTTTGTTGCCAGCGGTTTAGACATTAATGGCTGTGTGTTGAGTTATTTTGAGGGGACAGCAAATTTACACTGTTATACAAGCTGTACACTCACTACTTTACATTGTAGACAAGTGTCATTTCTTCAGTGTTGTCACATGAAAAGAGAGAAGAAAAGATTTACACAAATGTCACTGAGGGGTGTACTTACTTTTGTGAGATACTGTATATACATATACACAGTATATACAATGACAGCGTCAGTTTCCTTCTCAAACCGAATTGATCAAAGAACGAAGAATTGGTCACATCTATAGATGTTGGGAACATGCAAAGTCACGCGCTTTCCCCCGACACGCACAGAAACCTGCGGCCTTTTTAGCAGATGCTCAGGGGTGTCATTTATTCCTAACAGCTACCCCCATGCATTGGCAAACACCTGCATTTGTGCCCATGCCAAACCACATGGTGCTGCCTGATCAGGGGTCAGGAACTTCTTTCCCCGCATTTCTCGCAGGTAAGGCAGCACATTGAAAGGTGCCATGCGGAATAAAACGCATCTAAACGAGTGCCGCACCATACTGGTATGAGCCACGCCTAAGTCCCAGATTCCCAAACCTGTGACCTGGGGGCCGTATGTAGCCCTTTGACATATTGTGTGTGGCCCTCGGGGGCCCCTACAGACGCTGATCTGTGTTTCCCTTTTACCTTGTTATAGTAGTAATATCCAGCAGCCTCATATAGTTTGCACCTCATACTAGCACATTATAACAGACTTAGCTGTCACCAGTGCAGTACGCTGTCATATATTGGTGAGGTGGTGATCAGGGACACTGACAGGTGACAGTATGTAAAATAAAAAAAATAAAAAATTTTTATACTTTTTTTTTTATTTTCTTCAGGATTTGATCATTATTTTTTTTCTCTTTTTTACACACTATGAGTTTTTATAACTGAGCATTTTACAGATATAAGCAACCATTTTTACCGAATGAAAACTACTCATTCAGTGTTTACTATTGTGATCAGCTGTGATTGGCCCTGTCTGTACCATGTGATGACTGTGACCAATCACAAAGCTCATCACAACAGTACACAATGAAAGGCATTAACCACAGCCATTAATTGTGTTTAACTGTCATGTGATATGCTGTGATTGGCCACAGCGGTCCCATGATACCAGCGGCGGGCTGGTACAGTGATCTGTCATCGGCCGCGTCCTGCGGACACAGCGGGTGACAGATTGGGGCAGAGCAGTGCCTGTGGGATGTGGGCGTCCTCCCAGAACAACAGTGCATTCGCCAACGTCCATCATTTTAGAATTGGCTGGGTGGGAAGGGGTTTAAGCAAGCTGCTAGCAGGCTTCAGCACTTCAAGAAGTGCTGAAGCCTGCTAGCAGCTTGTTTAAAGTGACAATCAGCACTCCAATTAGGATCTGTGTTCAACATTTACAAACTGAATGGTGTTTTAAAAGCTTTAACATAGCTTGCTAAAAGCTCTGCAAACGCTTTCTGAAAGCTTTCTGTTCACCAGTGGCGTAGCATGGGGGGGGTGCGAGGGGGGCCACTGGCCCCGGGCACAAAATTTAGAGGGGCAATGTCACGAGTGTGGACAGTCTAGCACAGGGATAAAAGCCCCTTGTTAAACTTATGACGCCGGAGAGTCCACGTTGTTCAGCAACAGCGGCCGCTCTTGGGGTGCGGGCAGGCGGCTGGGGGATCCGTCTCACGATGGTGATCAGCGAGGGGCCAAGCCGAGGACAGATAGGCTGGCCACCTGAGAGCCCGGGACTTGGGAGAATAGTTCCACCGCGGCCACCTCCTCCTTGACCTAGCCCCCTGACCCCCCCCTACCCCCCCCCAAGAGATGAGAAACAATGGGCGCAGCTTCTCCCGTGCCTCCAGAGCATGGATTGCTCCAACTTCCTCTCAGCCCCCCCCCCCCCCCCCCTTAGCTCCACCGTCTCTCTGATCCCAATGTCTCTCTCTGCCTCTCTCGCAGTGAATCCAAATCACCAGTGTTGCAAAAACACACAATTGTGCAAACATATAAATAAACAAACTAATTTCATATAACAAACAATACAAAGCATCCAAAAAACATGGCTATGGATGAACTTAGTACTGATTATTATATAAAATGAGTTTATTTATTTATATATTTACACAATCATATAAAGTTCATCCATAGCCATGTTTTTTTGGATACTTTTTATTGATTGTTATATGAAACTAGTTTGTTTATTTATATATTTGCACAATTGTGTGTTCTTGCAGCGCCGGTGACTTGGATTCACTACCCAGTAGGACTATATTAGAAACATTGTATTTGATGAATTGTTATATGAAATCTTCTGTACTTTATTTCCTTTATTTGCACAATGAGGTTGGGGTTTCTTGCAGCGCCGGTGATTAAGACTCACTACCCAGTAGGGTTATTTTATAATATTTCAGGTAATGGGAGCTACATATGTCATATTCACACTATAATACTTGTTGCAGCACTGTGCAGTTGGGATCAATACCCGGTGGGGTTTTGTATTTAACCTTTTTGAATTTTTTTCTATATATATTTTGGTTTACATATATATATATATATATATATATATATATATATATATATATATATATATATAGATAAAAAAATATATATATATACATATATATATAAACCAAAATATATATAGAAAAAAATTCAAAAAGGTTAAATACAAAACCCCACTGGGTATTGATCCCAACTGCACAGTGCTGCAACAAGTATTATAGTGTGAATATGACATATGTAGCTCCCATTACCTGAAATATTATAAAATCCCCCCTCCTAATGCCTATGATGGCTAACCTGTGTAGAAATATGTAAACACCTATTTTCAGGATGTCCAGTCATGTGATCCCCTGTGTGAGCCAGTGGTGTATGCAGGGGGGAGGAGGGAGCGCCAACAACAGATGGGGCATAGGAACCTATAGGTCAGGGATATGCAATTAGCAGACCTCCAGCTGTTGCAGAACTACAAGTCCCATGAGGCAGAGCAAGACTCTGACAGCCACAAGCATGACACCCAGAGGCAGAGGCATGATGGGACTTGTAGTTTTGCAACAGCTGGAGGTCCGCTAATTGCATATCCCTGCTATAGGTGATGTCACCACTCCAGGCTTTACTAGTCATTGTCAAGCATGCTCTCCTCTCCCCTGCAGCCACCACTGTCTCACACAGGGGATCATGTGACCAGACTGATGCTAGCTGAAAATAGGTAAGTCCGCGGGTCGTGGGGGGGGTTGCAAATGACTTGCCTGGCGCTGACGACCCACGCTACGCCACTGCTGTTCACACTGGGCTCTTATACTGCACAAGCTGAATCCTGTGTGAAGCAGACCTTAGATGTGCAAAAAAATGTGAGCGCCCATTAACACGCCAAATGCATTAAGATGCGTTAATGGTATGTTTTTTGGTGCTTTTTTGATGCATCAAAGGATGCTTGCAAGACGCCCCTTCTAGGTTGGCCTTTTATTGTATGGATTTTTGTATTATCATCAGTAACGCTTTGTAAACGCATCTCAAACGTGCCGTATCTCAAACGCTATAGCGCCATTTGTGACGCATTTACAATGTGTTTATATTGATATCGATGGAAGCATTTGGGAGGTGGTGAAGCCGGGCACAAACGGCACATGTTGGGTCAATTTTGATGCGATGTGACGCTAAGGCAACCATGTGACTGACGCTGGGTGCTGCAATCCACCCCTTTCACACCGGGGGCATTTTTCAGGCGCTAAATGTCTAAAAATAGCGCCTGTAAAGCACCTGAAAATGCCTCCCCTGCAGCCCCAGTGTGAGAGCCCCGGGTGCTTCCAAACTTGGGCGCCGCGCTGGCGGGGTGTTAGAAAAAGTCCTGCAAAAAGCATCTTTGGGGCAGTGGAGGAGCGCTGTATACACCCCTCCTCCACCGCTCCTCCACTGCTCCTGCTCATTGAAATGAATGGGTACCACTGCGACAGCGGCGCTTTTATGGCGCATTTAACCCTTTCTTCAGCTGCTAGCGGGGCGCTTTTACCCCCCACTAGCAGCCGAAGAAAGGGTTAAATGCGCCCTGAATAGCGCCTCTAAAACGACGGTAAAGCGCCACTAAAACTAGTGCGCTTTACCGCTAACGCGGCCCGTGGCCCAGTGTGAAAGGGGTCTTAATGTGTTTGTGGAGCTTCAAAAATACTCACGAAACGCCCGCTTTGGAAGCCGTGTAAACTTAGCTTTAACCATCTGATGTCCGGAAGATTTACCCTCCCCCCCCCCTCATTCATGACCAGGCCATTTTTTGCGATACTACACCTGACAATTGCACGGTTGTGCGATGTTGTACCCAAATAAAATCGATTCCTTTTTTCCTCACAAATAAAGCTTCCTTTTGGTGATATTTGATCACCTCTGCGTTTTTTTTTTTTTTTTTTTTACAATATAAACAAAAAAAGACTGATAATTTTGAGGGGAAAAAAAACAATATTTTTTACTCTGTGCTATAAAACATACCCAAAAAATAAAAATAAAAAATCTAATTTCTACATAAATTTATTCCAAAATGTATTCTTCTACATGTTTTTGTTTAAAAAAATCCCAATAAATGTATATTGATTGGTTTGTGCAAAAGTTATCTTTTGGGATTTTATGTGATAGACCAACACAAAGTGTCACATAATTGTGAAGTGAAAGGAAAATGATAAATGATACAAATAAATATATAAGAAGTGTGGGGGGAGGGGCATTTGTATGGCGCCCCCCGGAGTCAATACTTTGTAGAACCCCCTTTCGCTACAAGTCTTTTTGGGGATGTCTCTACCAGCTTTGCACATCTAGAGAGGACATTTCTGCCCATTCTTCTTTGTAAAATATCTCAAGCTCTGTCAGATTGGATGGAGAGCATCTGTGAGCAGCAATTTTCAAGTCTTGCCACAGATTCTCAATGTGATTTAGGTCTGGACTGTGACTGGGCCATTCTAACACATGAATATGCTTTGATCTAAACCATTCCATTGTAGCTCTGGCTGGATGTTTCGGGTCGTTGTCCTGCTGGAAGGTGAACCTCCGCCCCGGTCTCAAGTCTTTTGTAGACTCTAACAGGTTTTCTTCTAAGATTGTCCTGTATTTGTCTCCATCCATCTTCCCATCAACTCTGACCAGCTTCCCTGTCCCTGCTGAAGAAACGCATCCCCACCACATGATGCTGCCACCACCATGTTTCACGGTGGGGATGGTGTGTTCAGGGTGATGTGCAGTGTTAGTTTTCCCCCACACATAGCGTTTTACTTTTAGGCCATAAAGTTGAATTTTGGTCTCCTCTGACCAGATCACCTTCTTCCACATGTTTGCTGTGTCCTCCACATGGCTTCTCACAAACTACAAACAGGACTTCTTATGACTTTCTTTCACCAATGTCTTTCTTCTTGTCACTCTTCCATAAAGGGCAGATTTGTGGAGAACACGACTAATAGTTGTCCTGTGGACAGATTCTCCCACCTGAGCTGTGGATCTCTGCAGCTCCTCCAGAGTTACCATGGACCTCTTGGCTCTTCTCTGATAAATGCTCTCCTTGCCCGGCCGGTCAGTTTAGGTGGACGGCCATGTCTTGGTAGGTTTGCAGTTGTGCCATACTCTTTCCATTTTCCGATGATGGATTGAACAGAGCTCCGTGAGATGTTCAAAGCTTGGGAGATTTTTTTATAACCTAACCCTGCTTTATACTTCTCCACAACTTTATCCCTGACCTGTCTGGTGTGTTCCTTGGCCTTCATGATGCTGTTTGTTCACTAAGGTTCTCTAACAAACCTCTGAGGGCTTCACAGAACAGCTGTATTTATACTGAGATTAAATGACACACAGGTGGACTCTATTGGCTTCTGAAGGCAATTGGTTCCACTAGATTTTAGTTAGCGGTATCAGAGTAAAGGGGGCTGAATACAAATGCCCCCCCCCCCCCCACACTTTTCACATATTTATTTGTATCATTTATCATTTTCCTTCCACTTCACAATTATGTGACACTTTGTGTTGGTCTCTCACATAAAATCCCAATAAAATACATTTACGTGTTTTGGTTGTAACATGACAAAATGTGGGAAATGTATTTATTTTTTTTTTCAGATACTTATTAAGTGCCATCAATGTACGCAGTGCTTTACGTATACATTGTACATTCACATCATTTCAAGGGGTATGAATACTTTTTCAAGGCACTGTATATACTGTATCTATCTATATGGATATACAAAGTAATCAGTCACTGGCAGCTACAAGACTGTGCGGTTCTAATTGGCCTTTAAAGTGACAGTACCGGCATAAATAACATCCCTGTGACGGCTTTTGGCCCTCCTGGTGGTAACAATTTGATTAATGGGAATCTTTACGATAATTCTGCAGTATCTGGTGGTGGTTTGTGAACTGAAACAGATGTGTCCCGGCTTTTATCTGTCGGAGCAGATGAATGATACCGCCGTATTATGACCTCATCAACCGCGCCGAACAAACAAACAAAAAACGCACATCATCCTCTTTGATTGTGTTCTCTCCCACTACGGAGGAAACCAGGCAGGTGAAACGGCATCACGGGAAAGGAGCTCCATCATTTTATTATCATGATTATTACAAAGTATTATCCACATTTTTCCAAGATAAAGTCAGTATACAGTTCAGAGTCCGGCCATAAAAAGAATGATTAGGCGGTGTAGAGATTGTTTTGCTCTGCACTGCCCCCTACAGCTGAATCTAGGTATGTCCGGTTGTGCTTTAGCAGACCTCATTGTAACTGACCCGCCTACACGAGATTCTGATCGCCCAATGGGATGTCGGCATAGCTATTCAGAGCTGCTGTATGCTGTTTGACCACTTGAGCTCCAGAAGATTTTACCCCCCTTCATGACCAGAGCATTTTTTTGCTATTCAGCACAGCGCTACTTTAATTGGCAATTGCGTGTTCATGCAACAGTGAACAAAAACCAAAATTTATGTCATTTGTTTCACACAAATAAAGTTTTCTTTTGTTGGTATTTGATCACCCCTAGGTTTATTTTTTATTTTTTTGTGATAAAAACGAATAAAGACCGAAAATTTGGACAAAAAAACAATATTGGGGGGAATTGTGCCCCATCGTTGGTGTCAGTGGGAGGAATAGTGTCCCATCATTGGTGTCAGTGGGAGGAATAGTGTCCCATCATTGGTGTCAGTGGGAGGAATAGTGTCCCATCATTGGTGTCAGTGGGAGGAATAGTGCCCCATCATTGGTATCAGTGGGAGGAATAGTGTCCCATCATTGGTATCAGTGGGAGGAATAGTGTCCCATCATTGGTGTCAGTGGGAGGAATAGTGTCCCATCATTGGTGTCAGTGGGAGGAATAGTGTCCCATCGTTGGCGTCAGTGGGAGGAATAGTGCCCCATCATTGGTGTCAGTGGAAGGAATAGTGTCCCATCATTGGTGTCAGTGGGAGGAATAGTGTCCCGTCATTGGTGTCAGTGGGAGGAATAGTGTCCCGTCATTGGTGTCAGTGGGAGGAATAGTGTCCCATCATTGGTGTCAGTGGGAGGAATAGTGTCCCATCATTGGTGTCAGTGGAAGGAATAGTGTCCCATCATTGGTGTCAGTGGGAGGAATAGTGTCCCATCATTGGTGTCAGTGGAAGGAATAGTGTCCCATCATTGGTGTCAGTGGAAGGAATAGTGTCCCATCATTGGTGTCAGTGGGAGGAATAGTGCCCCCTCATTGGTGTCAGTGGGAGGAATAGTGTCCCATCATTGGTGTCAGTGGGAGGAATAGTGCCCCATCGTTTTTGTCTCTAATGCCGTGTACACACAACCGGACTTTTCGTCGGACTGAACCCCGAAGGACTTTCCAATGGAGTTCTGATGGAGTTCCAATGAAATGGACTTGCCTACACACAATCACACCAAAGTCCGATCGTTTCGAATGTGATGACGTACGACCGGACTAGAATAAGGAAGTTCATAGCCAGTAGCCAATAGCTGCCCTAGCGTCCTTTTTTGTCCGTCGGACTAGCATACAGAGGAACGGATTTTTCGATCGGACTCGAGTCCGACGGAAAGATTTGAAACATGTTCTATTTCTAAAGTCCGACAGATTTTTCGACAGAAAAGGTCCGATGAAGCCCACGCACGATCGAATTGTCCGACGGATTCGTTCCGTCGGACCAGTTCAGTCGAAAAGTCCGGTCGTATGTGCGCGGCATTAGAGGAAATGTGCCCAATCATTGGGGTCATTGAGCCCCATTGTCGGTGTCATCGGGAGGAATTGTGTCCCTTCATTGGTGTCAGTGAGGGAAATTATACCCCATTGTGGCCACCGGGTGTCAGTTTGGAGAGCACTGGTCTTGACTTATGATTTTGACCAGCATCTGTTGGAGTTGTAACAACAGCCTCCACATTGCCTTAGAACCTTGGTCAGGGGCCCACCCTGCTGATTGGCTGGTCAGGGGCCCACCCTGCTGATTGGCTGGTCAGGGGCCCACCCTACTGATTGGCTGGTCAGGGGTCCACCCTACTGATTGGCTCCCCCCATCTCTCCCACCTCCCGTCTTCGACCCCTGACTCCCCTTCTTCCTTTTCTTTTCCTTTCTCTATATTCTCTTACGACTATTATTGGATAAAGCTTATTGAATATGCTTCATATGTGCTTCATATTGTCCTATGTGCTTCAAGCATCCGGCTTTTTGTTACCATGTCAACTCTGTTTCCACAACTTACTATACTAGTAATGTCTCGCTGTACATTGCAGTCAACTGCTTTATCTTACCACGCATATGATAAAGGTACACACCATCAAACTCGTTTATTTTAGGACCTCTGTACTTATTTTTCAAAACTCAATAAAAATGTATTGAATAGAAAAGTATCTCTTATTATGGTTACGCTCTGCGCCCATAAGGCCATGCTTCATCAGTTTGAGGTACTCTTGCCCAATGGGATCAGTTGGGTGAGGACCCACTTCCAAGCTCCAATTTCCAGATGGCCATCTCCAATCCAGTGTAGAAGCCTACCTGATATCAGACCGGTCCACTAACATTGAAATGATATCTCATCATCTTTGCCGGAAGATGGCCCCATGACAAGAACATCATTCCCACCACTGCAGAGCATCAATGCAACCATAACAGATAGACAGCAGATGTGACCGTATTAGAAGAGTCTTAGTAGGCATTATACCAGAGTCTCCATTTCATACCTGATCACATTCCATTCCACGTTCATTTTCATTTTAGTACCTCTTTACTTACTTTTCTATTGAATACGTTTTTATTGAGTTTTGAAAAATAAGTACAGAGGCACTAAAATGAAAATGAATGTGGAATGGAATGTGATCAGGTATGAAATGGAGACTCTGGTATAATCCCTCCTAAGACTCCTCTAATACGGTCACATCTGCTGTCTATCTGTTATGGTTGCACTGACGCTCTGCAGTGGTGGGAACGATGTTCTTGTCATGGGGCCATCTTCCGGCAAACATGATGAGATATCATTTCAATGTTAGTGGACCGGTCTGATATCAGGTAGGCTTCTACACTGGATTGCAGATGGCCATCTGGAAATTGGAGCTTGGAAGTGGGTCCTCACCCAACTGATCCCATTGGGCAAGCGTACCTCAAACTGATGAAGCATGGCCTTATGGGTGCAGAGCATAACCATAATAAGAGATACTTTTCTATTCAATACATTTTTATTGAGTTTTGAAAAGTATCTCTTATTATGGTTACGTTCTGCGCCCATAAGGCCATGCTTCGTCAGTTTGAGGTACGCTTGCCCAATGGGATCAGTTCGGTGAGGACCCACTTCCAAGCTCCAATTTCCAGATGGCCATCTCCAATCCATTGTAGCGGCCTACCTGATATCAGACCGGTCACTAACATATCTCATTATCTGAAGATGGCCCCATGACAAGAACATCGTTCCCACCACTGCAGAGCATCAATGCAACCATAACAGATAGACAGCAGATGTGACCGTATTAGAAGAGTCTTAGGAGGCATTATACCAGAGTCTCCATTTCATACCTGATCACATTCCATACCGTTCGTATACATTCGTCCTGACCGATCACTGTGAATACAATACGTGACCCTGGCAAACCTGTCATTGTCTACATCTGCCAGTGTTCTCAGTGTGTGCCTTATCACCGAACAGCGTGAGAACATCCTGTCCATAGAGAAGGGCTTCAAGGCTCTGCGTCCTCTGTGCCCGAGGCCAGAACGACCCCACCGCTTCTTCAAAAGGAATGTATGAGAGCTTTGTATTCTTCATTTCCTATTTATCTTTGTTTAGGACTATAAAATATTTTTTTTAAATGAAATATTCCTTTTTTAATAATCAGGTATTAAATTCTTATTATATACACACTATATTGCCAAAAGTATTGGGACGCCTGCCTTTACACACACCTGAACTTTAATGACATCCCAGTCTTAGTCTGTAGGGTTCAATATTGAGTTGGCTCCGCCCTTTGCAGCTATAACAGCTTCACCTCTTCTGGGAAGGCCGTCCACAAGGTTTAGGAGTGTGTCTATGGGAATGTTTGACCATTCTTCCAGAAGAGCATTTGTGAGGTCAGGCACTGATGTTGGATGAGAAGGCCTGACTCACAGTCTCCGCTCTAATTCATCCCAAAGATGTTCTGTCAGGTTGAGGTCAGGACGCTGTCCAGTCAAGTCAACTTCCTCCACCCCAAACTCGCTCATCCATGTCTTTATGGACCCTGCTTTGTGCACTGGTGGGCAGTCATGTTGGAACAGGAAGGGGCCGTCCCCAAACTCTTCCCACAAAGTTGGGAGCATGAAATTGTCCAAAATGTCTTGGTATGCTGACGTCTTAAGAGTTCCCTTCACTGGAACTAAGGGGCCAAACCCACCCCCTGAAAAACAACCCCCCCCATAATCCCCCCCCCACACCATAATCCCCCCTTCCCCCACACCATAATCCCCCCTTCCCCCCACACCATAATCCCCCTCCCCCCCACACCATAATCCCCCCTTCCCCCACACCATAATCCTCCCTCCCCCCCACACCATAATCCCCCTCCCCCCCATACCATAATCCCCCCTTCCCCCCACACCATAATCCCCCCCCACACCATAATCCCCCCCCACACCATAATCCCCCCTCTCCCCCACACCATAATCCCCCCCCACACCATAATCCCCCTTCCCCCCACACCATAATCCCCCCCCACACCATAATCCCCCCTTCCCCCCACACCATAATCCTCCCTCCCCCCCACACCATAATCCCCCTCCCCCATACCATAATCCCCTCTCCCCCACACCATAATCCCCCCCACACCATAATCCCCCTCCCCCCACACCATAATCCCCCCTCTCCCCCACACCATAATCCCCCCTTCCCCCCCCACACCATAATCCTCCCTCCCCCCCCACGCCATAATCCCCCCCCACCATAATCCCCCCCCACCCCCACCATAATCCACCAACATTTTTTGGACAGCCTTCTTTTATCCGATTTTGGTCTGGGGTTCCTTTCTGTATTTTTATATTTTTAAATCGATAACATCAATCATGTGCTTTTCCTGTTGGGTAGAGGAAGCCTTCTTCTTCTTCTGTAAGGGTTTCTTGGAAGATTTTAAAGACTGGAGAGGACTTGCGCAGTAACAACTGATGAAAAGACGATGATGTGTAATATAAATATAAAGTATCTCTTCTGACGCTCCCACTGCCCATGTGACTTGTAACAATGGCATTGCCCATGACCAGCGGGTCTTTTCTAGAAGCTGTGTGTGTCTTCCACCTCTCATTCCTCGTGGTGGGACGCCGGGCAATCTATAAGAAGCACACAGACATGGCACCCGGGAATGTGGGGCAGCCATGAAATGTCAGGAATGTTTTGTGTTGGTGACTCAGTGAGGACCAAATGTGCGTCTGTTTATCTATGGTGGAGATCCCCCATCCATCTGAACGATGGCAGGAACCCGAGAGTCCTGGGAGAGGTCAGATGGATGGCATCTGGAATGTTTATTACTGCTACCACCATCCATGCTACCACCATCCCTGCTACCACCATCCATGCTACCACCATCCCTGCTACCACCATCCATGCTACCACCATCCATGCTACCGCCATCCATGCTACCGCCATCCCTGCTACCACCATCCATGCTACCGCCATCCATGCTACCGCCATCCATGCTACCGCCATCCATGCTACCGCCATCCCTGCTACCGCCATCCATGCTACCGCCATCCATGCTACCGCCATCCATGCTACCGCCATCCATGCTACCACCATCCATGCTACCGCCATCCATGCTACCACCATCCATGCTACCACCAATCTGAACATTTCAGGTGTCCCATACAGTGCAGAAAATAAGGATTGGCTCCCCTGTGTAACTATACCCACTTACATAGAAATGAAGGGTCTATTATTTTTATCATAGGTGCACTCAAAGGCGGCACTGATGGGCACTGATAGGTGGCACTGATGGGTTGCACTGATGGGCACTAATAGCTGGCACTGGGCACTGATAGGTGGCACTGATAGGTTGCACTGATGGGCACTCATAGGCACCACTGATGGCCACTGATAGGTGGCACTGATAGGCACTGATGGGTGGCACTGATAGATGGTAGATAGATGTTAGGCAGCACTGATCAGGAGGCACTGGCAGGCATCACTGATAGGCACTGAGTGCCATCCCTATTGGGCATTGATTGGCATACCTGGTGGTAATCATGAATGGGCATCCCTGGTGGTCCTGGGTGGGCATCCCTGGTGATCCTGGGTGGGCATCCCTGGTGTCCCTGGTGGTCCTAAGTGGGCATCCCTGGTGGTCCTGGGTGGGCATCCCTGGTGATCCTGGGTGGGCATCCCTGGTGGTCCTGGGTGGGCATCCCTGGTGGACCTGGGTGGGCATCCCTGGTGATCCTGGGTGGGCATCCCTGGTGATCCTGGGTGGGCATCCCTGGTGTCCCTGGTGGTCCTAAGTGGGCATCCCTGGTGGTCCTGGGTGGGCATCCTGGGGGGTGGCTGCACTGATAATGAATCGGCACAGACCACCCCCCCGTCAGAGCAGCCGATTGGCTCTCCTTTACTCACGTCTGTCAGTGCGAGTAGTAGAGTAAAAGCTGATAAACGTCTCTTCCTGTTTACATGATCAGCTGTGATTGGACACGGCTGATCACATGGTAAAGAGTCCACGTCAGAGACTCTCTGACACACCACCGATCGCTGCGCATCATTCCCCCCCCCCCAGGTGCCCGCTGGCTTGTTATCTTTCTGGACGTCATATGACGCTGACTGAACCACTTCCTGCCCCGTCATTCTGCATACGGCGGGCGGGAGACGGTTAAGTACCGTAGTTTGGCGCCTTTCCACGAGTGTGCGCAATTTTAAAGCGTGACATGTTAGGTATCTATTTACTCGGCGTAACATCATCTTTTATATTTTATCCAAAAATTAGTTATATGTTGTGTTTTTTAAAATTTATTAAAGTGTTTTTTTTCCCCAAAAAAATTGCTTTAAAAACCGCCGCGCAAATATTGTGTGACATAAAAAATTGCAACACCCGCTATTCTATTTTTTTTTCTTTAGGGTCTCTGCTAAAATAATCTATAATGTTTGGAAGTCATTTTCTAGCAAAAAAAATACAGATTTTTACTTTTTACAAAAAGTGTTAGAATATGTCTGGTCCTTAAATTCCAAGGGGCGGTTCACACCATAGAAACGCAGTCCAGGAGCGTTCCAGATGCTTTTCTGCATGCGCGTTTTTGACGCAATTTTGATGCAGTCCGGTGCGTTTTTCACCCCCCTCTTTTTTTCTTAATCTTAAAAATCAGGACATGTGCGTTCCGGTACATTTTTGATGCGCTTTACGATGTTCCAGTGCAGGAAAAATGCCGCATGTTCTATTTTTTTTTTTTCTGGAACTGCAAGCACCTGTGTGAACTGTGCCATTAAAAACCATATAACCAACTTTCTATGCGTTTTTGATCCAGAAAAAAAACGCACTGGACTGCATGTGGTGTGAACTGGCCCTCAGTTCGGTGCGTTCCGGAGAGGAGTGTTTGGGTAGAAAAAAAAAAGCGGCTTTTACAGCTTTTTCTAAGCAGCTCTTTTCCTGCCAGGAGCGAACGCTCGGTGTGCATGGAAAGGGAAGCGATCGTTTCATTGGGAGTGCTGAGACTTGTAGTTCCACAGGGTGGACTGTGAGGTAGGTGTGGTTGGTTATAAAGCGATCGTTTCATTGGGAGTGCTGAGACTTGTAGTTCCACAGGGTGGACTGTGAGGTAGGTGTGGTTGGTTATAAAGCGATCGTTTCATTGGGAGTGCTGAGACTTGTAGTTCCACAGGGTGGACTGTGAAGTGAGATGTAGGTCACGGTAGAGGTATGTGCGGTGCGGAGATGGGATTTTCCCAGTTCTCCCAGTACTGCCCCACCCATCGATCGAATTCTCTGCCATCCGTCTGACAACGCTGAGCACCTGACAGCTGGACATACTTGAAATGCCCCGGCGGGGGGGGGGGAAGGATTGGGGGGGGCGGGGTTTTGGGGGGGGCTGGGAACCACATCCTCCGCTGTACCCACACCGATGTAAAATCACTTCCAGCTCCTTCATAAGACACACAAATCCGGCTTCCAAATGTCCAACACTGAGAAGAAACGGCCAAAGACCGAACGTAGCTGCCAACCGTGACATGTTACGGGCCCCGGGGGCCCACGTCCCAAATAGAGAGATGAGCAGAACTTGTCATTTGTACTTCTAATTCCAGCAAAAATCCTGCATTGGAGTCGATGAGGAAAGTGAAATTAAAGCGATAAACCAAAAATGTCAAATCATCAGAGGCGGCGGCTGCATTCGTTTCCTTTTTTTACGTATTTCCCCCTCAGTTTTCACCCGGTGATCCGGCCAGTAACTCACCTCCTGTATTAGAGGGTCCCCCCCCCCCCCCCACTCTGGATGAAGGAGCACAGGGGGGGGGGGGGGGGGGCTCTGGCATTGTCTGTCTGGGGGGAGGGGAGTGTTGGATGGACTAGCAGATTTAGATACACTAACAAGTTAAAGCCAAACTCCGGATCACACTTTCTAAGCAATTACAGCTTTTTGCTTTTGGGATGAAGGTTTTATATCAATAAATAAAAGATGATCATTTTAAGCACCTCGACCAATAGTAAATGGTTCATCTCATCCCTGTAAAAGCAGAGCTTGTTCTGTTGAAGAACAACAGACTTACTGACTGGATCTCCAGATGAAAATTCATTCATTGGTGTCAGTGGAAGGAATAGTGTCCCATCATTGGTGTCAGTGGAAGGAATAGTGTCCCATCATTGGTGTCAGTGGAAGGAATAGTGCCCCATCATTGGTATCAGTGGGAGGAATAGTGCCCCATCATTGCTGTCAGTGGGAGGAATAGTGCCCCATCATTGCTGTCAGTGGGAGGAATAGTGCCCCATCATTGGTGTTGGTGGGAGTAATAGTGTCCCATCATTGGTATCAGTGGGAGGAATAGTGCCCCATCATTAGTATCAGTGGGAGGAATAGTGTCCCATCATTGGTATCAGTGGGAGGAATAGTGCCCCATCATTGGTATCAGTGGGAGGAATAGTGCCCTATCATTGGTGTCAGTGGGAGGAATAGTGCCCCATCATTGCTGTCAGTGGGAGGAATAGTGCCCCATCATTGGTGTTGGTGGGAGTAATAGTGTCCCATCATTGGTATCAGTGGGAGGAATAGTGCCCCATCATTAGTATCAGTGGGAGGAATAGTGTCCCATCATTGGTATCAGTGGGAGGAATAGTGCCCCATCATTGGTATCAGTGGGAGGAATAGTGCCCTATCATTGGTGTCAGTGGGAGGAATAGTGCCCCATCATTGCTGTCAGTGGGAGGAATAGTGCCCCATCATTGGTGTTGGTGGGAGTAATAGTGTCCCATCATTGGTATCAGTGGGAGGAATAGTGCCCCATCATTAGTATCAGTGGGAGGAATAGTGTCCCATCATTGGTATCAGTGGGAGGAATAGTGCCCCATCATTAGTATCAGTGGGAGGAATAGTGCCCCATCATTGGTGTCAGTGGGAGGAATAGTGTCCCATCATTAGTATCAGTGGGAGGAATAGTGCCCTATCATTGGTGTCAGTGGGAGGAATAGTGCCCCATCATTGGTATCAGTGGGAGGAATAGTGCCCTATCATTGGTGTCAGTGGGAGGAATAGTGCCCCATCATTGGTATCAGTGGGAGGAATAGTGCCCCATCATTGGTATCAGTGGAGGAATAGTGTCCCATCATTGGTATCAGTGGAAGGAATAGTGCCCCATCATTGGTATCAGTGGGAGGAATAGTGCCCTATCATTGGTGTCAGTGGGAGGAATAGTGCCCCATCATTGCTGTCAGTGGGAGGAATAGTGCCCCATCATTGGTATCAGTGGGAGGAATAGTGCCCTATCATTGGTGTCAGTGGGAGGAATAGTGCCCCATCATTGCTGTCAGTGGGAGGAATAGTGCCCCATCATTGGTATCAGTGGGAGGAATAGTGCCCTATCATTGGTGTCAGTGGGAGGAATAGTGCCCTATCATTGGTGTCATTGGAAGGAATAGTGCCCCATCATTGGTATCAGTGGGAGGAATAGTGCCCCATCATTAGTATCAGTGGGAGGAATAGTGTCCCATCATTGGTATCAGTGGGAGGAATAGTGCCCTATCATTGGTGTCAGTGGGAGGAATAGTGCCCCATCATTGGTATCAGTGGGAGGAATAGTGTCCCATCATTGGTGTCATTGGAAGGAATAGTGCCCCATCATTGGTATCAGTGGGAGGAATAGTGCCCCATCATTAGTATCAGTGGGAGGAATAGTGTCCCATCATTGGTATCAGTGGGAGGAATAGTGCCCCATCATTAGTATCAGTGGGAGGAATAGTGCCCCATCATTGGTGTCAGTGGGAGGAATAGTGTCCCATCATTGGTATCAGTGGGGGGAATAGTGCCCCATCATTAGTATCAGTGGGAGGAATAGTGTCCCATCATTGGTGTCAGTGGGAGGAATGGTGCCCCATCATTGGTATCAGTGGGAGGAATAGTGCCCCATCATTGGTGTCAGTGGGAGGAATAGTGCCCCATCATTGGTATCAGTGGGAGGAATAGTGCCCCATCATTGGTATCAGTGGGAGGAATAGTGCCCCAAGGGCCAGATAAAGAAAGCGCAGGGCTGCATTTTGCTGCAGTTTGGGGATCGCTGATCTTTGCCTTTTCTACCCTAACCAGATTTCTTCTTCAAAAATGCTGTTTGCTTGGCTGTCAGTATTTTCTGAGACATTTGACAGGAGTGAGTAGAATCTGGTGGACAGCCAGGCAACCGGCATTTTCAAAAGGAGAGCTTAGCAAAGGCAGACGATGTATATGCACCCCCTGAGGACACGGACATGACACATATATGTGGCCTCGTTGGAGGTGGAGCCACATATTTGCATATCTGTTTTTGTGCTGGAAGTGCGCCGCACAGCATGCTCCCAGCACAGAGGACGGGGTCTCACCGAGGGCCCCGGGCCCCCGTACTAATGATCGGGACCCAGGGGCTCTCCATTCTGGGTCACCTGATCTCTGTAGTAGCCTTTGATTGGCTACCACAGTGATCAGTCACTGTGAAGCCCGCCCCCTGTGTTTATCTCTCTGTGAATGGAGAGGAGAGATACATTGTATCTCTCTCTCTCTCTCTCTTTGCAGAGGAAAAAAAAAATTATAATAATAATAATAAAAAAAATAAATATCTAGATGAAGGTTTGATGGAGGTCATTCTCTGGGTTAGTGTTTTGGTCGGTCGATTTTGGGAATTTTTAACAAAATGATCACTATTATTTCTGGGCTGTACTCCGGGTACAAACCCCAAATAACATCCACATATGTGGCATCACCGCGATCGTCAGGAGGAGGAGGATTTTTTTTGGATTGTTCTTTGGTGGTAAGTTATGGTATATATATATATATATATATATATATATATATATATATATATATTTTTTTTTTTTTTATTGTTTTGGGACAGTTTTACTTTGATAATTAAAAAAACAAAAAAAAAAAAAACAAATCAGGAGATTATCATTTACCACCAAATAAAAGGCCAATTTGTCGTGAAAATAACCGCGGTATAACCCACCTGGCACAGAGTGATTGTGATGATATATATATTGTGTACGGATTTACTGACACATGTCAAAGTTGCTAAATTGTGCTTAGGCATTAACATTTGTTTAGCCCTTAGACGGGAAGGGGTTAATTTCCAAAAACTGGAGCAAAATGAACTGCCAGCAACAACTCACGTGATTGGCTGTGTGAACTCTGTACAGCAATGTAACATAAGTCAGCCCTATATAATAATCTATATACTGTATTCACTGGTATACGGATTTTTTGAAACAATGTAGCGCCGGGTGTGAAGTTCTAGAAATGTCACACAGACCCGGTGAGCTTTAATGACATTTTTTTTTTTATATTGCGCGGTAATGGCGGCTCTGTGCGCACATTCCCAGACACGACACATCACATCGCTCTGTATCAGAGAAAGCCCGGCACGCCTTGGCACCGGCCCTGGGAAAGATGCATTTAGCAGCTCATCAGCCTGCCAGTGCCCGCCTCTCTGCCCCTCCCCCAGTCTCTGGCTGGAAAGGAACGATGGAATATTATTAGACGAGTGATGATCGTGTAGCCATTGTTAAAGCAGAACTCCAACCTCCCCCACAGTTGTACTAGCTCCCTTCCTCTGATTTTGCTGCACACTGTGAGCTCCTCGCAATGTGCATTAGAAGCCGCAGCAAGTCAGAGCCCCGCCTCTTCCCTCCCCCCAGCCTGACTGCCCCTGGGCTTTTGCAGTTCTTTCAGCATCCCATGTGGGCGGTCTGCAGGGGCGGCCCGTCCATTGTAGGGGCGCACAGGCGCCGCCTCCCCTATCCACCGCCGCCCTCCCTATCCATGCGTCCGGCCCCCTTCAGGACACTGGGCGCATGAATCCCTATGGGGGGGGGGGGTTTGAAGCACCTGATTAGAGCCAGAGGCTCTAATAGGCTTCAAAATAGGGTGGGCTCGGGGCACAGAGCACTGTGCCTGGAGCCCAACCAGTTGTATTGCAACAGCGAATGAATATTCGCTGTCGCAACACTGATTCTCCTCCCAGCCAATCGGAAAGCAGGTCTGATACCCGTCACCTGATTGGCTGAAAGGACAGGCAATCCTATTGGACGCCTAGGAGGAGGAGAAGACACAGGAGTCTCCGCCCGATGCCTGCCGCAGCCTGATGTCCGCTGATGCCCCGATCCCCGTCGCTGCCCGATGTGCCCGCCGATGCCCGATCCCCACCGCTGCCCGTTTCCCACTGCTGCCCGATGTGCCCGCTGATGCCCAATCCCTACTGCTGCCTGATGTCCCCACTGCTGCCCAATCCCTGCTGCTGCTCGATGTGCCCGCTGATGACTGATCCACCACTGCTGCCCGATGTGCCCGCTGATGCCCAATCCCCACTGCTGCCTGATGTCCCCACTGCTGCCCGATCCCTGCTGCTGCTCGATGTGCCCGCTGATGCCCAATCCCCACCGCTGCCCGATCCCCACTGCTGCCTGATGTCCCCACTGCTACCCAATTGCCGCTGCTGCTCGATGTGCCCACTGATGCCCGATCCCCCACTGCTGCCCAATGTGCCCGCCGATGCCCGATCCCCACTTCTGTCCGATGTGCCCGCTGATGTCCAATCCCCTCTGCTGCCTGATGTCCCCACTGCTGCCCGATCCCCCACTGCTGCCCAATGTGCCGGCTGCTGCCCAATCCCCACTGCTGCCTGATCCCCGCTGCTGCTCGATGTGCCCGCTGATGCCCGATCCCCCACTGCTGCCCAATGTGCCCGCCACTGCCCAATCCCCACTGCTGTCTGATGGGCCCACTGCTGCCCGATCCCCGCTGCTGCCTGAGTTGCCTGCCGCACATCGGGAAGTGATGGGTTTGAGGTGCTGCGGGGAGAGGTGGTTGTTCCCCCCTCCCCCCCCAAAAAAAAAACACCAACCACCACTGGCGGTCGGCATGCAAATACAGCTTGTCAAGGAAAGGCCACTCCTCCGGACTGACACCCGCCCATCAAAGCATTTCGATATTTGCATAACTCCTCCCAAGATCCAGACCCACTGTTTACATCATAACTGAGGGCTCTGGAGACCAGAACTGAGGCTGGGCGCTGCAATGTTTTCTATGTACACCACCCTGCCAGCCCCTCCCACCAGCCATGATCTGCTTGCATTGCATAGAGAAGCACAGAGACCCAGCCAACCAGTACTATGTAGCAAAGAGAATCCCCCATAAAATGGGACTTTAATGGCTGGAAAAGTGTGTTTGTCTAAAAACAGTATAAACTTTATTGTAATCACATAAAAGAGTATATTAAAAAAAGTTTTCACATGTAAGAATGGATAAAAATATACAAAAAAGTACAATATACTTCTACTTGGTTATACATACTTGGATACGATAAAAAATCACATAGAACACTAACGCGTTTCGAAGGCACAGAGCAAGAAAAAGGCACAAGAAGTTATCAGCTGACATGAGGGACTGGGAGCCAAGTGTCAGGATACGGCGGCTTCTTCATCCATCGCTCAGCAGAGCGGGTCGGGGGCGGGTCGGGGGCGGGTCACCCCGCGCACTTTAATGCCTGTGCCTGTTCACATGCACTTTTCTGGTTCATTTTGGTTCCTCTGCAGCACCGCCCTCCCAGGTTGCCAATAGAGCCGACTGCCAGGGAGCAAAACGCTGCGAGGGGTGCGGGTAAGGTGTGTATAAGGGGGCCAGGGAAGGCCCAGTATGGATTTTGAGGGGAACCTCATTCCAAAAAAAAAAGGCACGAGGTCCCCCCCCCCCCCCCCCCCCAAATCCATACTAAACCCAAAGGGCCTGATATGAATTGGAGGACATGCTGGTTTTTTTTTTTTTAACCACTTGAGCACCAGAAGATTTTAGCCCCATCGTGACCAGGTCATTTTTTGCTATTTGGCACTGCGCTACTTTAAGCGCAGTCATGCAATACTATACCCAAAGGAAAATTTTGGGTACGCACCCTAAACCCAGAAGTAGGCAGCGGTGTACCAGTATGCCGTTTTCCCTACATCGGCCGATTTGCCTGCAGTACATGGCGGGCGGGACGTGGTTAATGCCAGCTCTTCTTTTGTTTACATTCTGCCTGTCAGCAGGGAATACCGCTGACAATAGATGAGTCATGGTTGTTAAGGACACAGCGGATGCCGGCTCCTTGACAACCAGCTAAAATGTCATACATTTCTTGAATATCGCTTGCCTGGACCACTACTTTTATAACACATGCATTTTTTTTTTAATCTATTTACTGTAATGAATTGATTTGGTTTATTTTGGTGGTTAATTTTTTTGGGGGGTGGCAAACAGTGCACCCAACAAACCCCCCCCCCCCGTTGGATCAGGTCAGGCCGGGTCAGGCGGTCGGCCAGGGCACTTACCCCATCCATGGCGGGCAATCACAAGCAGCTTCCCCGGCCATACTCTGCGGGCATCACGAGCAGCTTCTCCTTCCCCTGCTTGGCGGCTTCCGTCTCCTCCCTCCTCCTCAGCAGCCAATCAGAATGCTTCTCCTTTTCAGGCCAATCGGGAAAAGGGTCTCAGACCCGTGCTTCCTGATTGGCGGAGAGGTTATTCAGTGTGGGAATAGGGATATTTATCCGCTATTCTCGCACACCAGGGTGGGCTCCGAGCGCATTCTCAGCGCCCCAAGCCCACCTTATTTTGAAGTCTATTAGAGCCTCTGGCTGTAATCAGGTGCTTCAAACCCCCCCCCCCTATTGGAGTTCATGTGTCCAGTGTCCTGAAAGGGGCCCGGATGCATAGGGGGGGGGGGGAGGGATAGATAGAGGAGGCGGCGTCCGTGCGCCCTTAATGGACGGGTGGCCTCTGACTTTACCGCTGTTTTATGCAGTATTTATTTTATTTATTGCAGGTACTTATATAGTGCTGTCAATTTATGCAGCGCTTTGCATATACAATGCTGTAAAAAAGTATTTACCCCCTTTCTGATTTATTTTTTTATCTTTTGCATATTTGACGCACTTAAATTACTCAGATCATCAAACAAATTTTATTATTACACAAAGATAACCCGAGTAAATACGAAATGCAGTTTTATGTGTGCCTGGCTTTATGTGAAAAAGTAATTACCCCCTAACCCTAATAACTGGTTGTGCCACCCTTGGCGGCAACAACTGCAATCAAGCGTTTGCGATAACTGGCAATGAGTCTTTCACATCGCTGTGAAGCAATTTTGGCCCAACTCTTCTTTGCAGAATTGTTTTAATTCAGCCACATTGGAAGGTTTTCCAGCATGAACGGCCTGTGTAAGGTCATGATACAGCATCTCAATTGGATTTGAGTCCGGGCTTTGACTAGGCCACTCCAAAAGCTAAATTTTGCTTTGTTTGAACCATTTGGAGGGGTGGAGGACACTGAATGGAGACCAGTGGAGGGATTGGTAGAGAGGGGTGGAGGACACTGAATGGAGACCACTGGAGGGATTGGCAGAGATGGGTAGAGGACACTGAATGGAGACCAGTGGAGGGATTGGCAGAGAGGGGTGGAGGACACTGAATGGAGACCAGTGGAGGGATTGGTAGAGAGGGGTGGAGGACACTGAATGGAGGCCAGTGGAGGGATTGGCAGAGAGGGGTGGAGGACACTGAATGGAAGCCAGTGGAGGGATTGGCAGAGAGGGGTGGAGGACACTGAATGGAGGTCAGTGGAGGGATTGGCAGAGAGGGGTGGAGGACACTGAATGGAGCGGTTGGTAAGGTGGATGAGCCTGGCAGCAGCATTCATCATTGCCTGAAGGGGGGATAGTCTATGTAAAGGTGAGCCCATGAGGAGGAAGTTGCAGTAGTCAAGGTTAGACATGACAAGGGAGTGAACTAGGAGCTTTGCAGTGTAATTGGCTAGGAAAGGGGGGGGGGGGGGGGGGGTTCTGGAGGTTGAGGTTGAGGCGGCAAGATTTGGACAGTGATTGTATGTGGGGTTGAAAAGATGGTTTAGAGTCCAGGATTACACCTAGAACCTTGGCTTGTGATGACGGGCTGATAGTAGTCCTATCAATCTTGACAGAGATGTCAGGAGAAGAGGCACATGGGGGGAGTAAATATTATGAGCTCCGTTTTGGATAAATTGAGTTTGAGGACATGGCGTGACATGGCGTGACATCCAGATTGATATGTCTGTTAGTAAATTAGTGATAAGTGAGGAAACTGAAGGGGTGAGCTGAGGAGTAGAGAGATAGATTTGGGTGTCATTGGCGTAGAGATGGTATTGGAAGGCATGGGAAGCCATCAGCTGACCCAGGGAGGAGGTGTAGCTTGAGTATAGGAGAGGTCCAAGGACAGAACCTTGGGGGACCCCAACAGAGAAAGGGAAAGGAGAGGTGTAAGTAGAGTTGTAAGTGACACTGAAGGTGCGTTTGGATAAGTAGGTTGAGAACCAGTAAAAAGTACAGATATGGAGACCAAAGGCGTGGAGTTTTTCGAGGAGGAGGGGGTGGTCCACTGTGTCAAAGGCAGCAGAGAGGTCCGTGAGTAGAAGAACATTATAGTGACCATTAGATTTAGCTGTTAGCAGATCGTTTGTGAGATTTAAGAGGGCAGTTTCAGTGGAGTGTTGAGGGTAGAATCCAGACTGAAGGGGGTCAAGAAGGTTATCTCGATGAGGTGGTCACTCAGTCGGTTGTAGACCAGACGTTCAAGGAGTTTGGCTACAAAGGGGAGCAAGGCGATAGGGCGTAGGTTGTTAAGATTGGTGGGGTCCAGTGAGGGCTTTTTAAGTATGGGGTTGACTAGTGCATGTTTTTGGAGATTAGGGGGAGATGCCAGAAGAGAGGTAGAGATTGAAGATGTGAGTTAGAGAGTGTAGGATGGAGCCAGAGGGTGACCGTAGCATTTGCGAGGGAACAGGGTCCAGGAGACAGGTGGGTAGATGGATGTTAAAGAAAGGTTTAGCAACCTGGTCTATAGTGGTGGGGTTGAATGAGGGGAGATATAATTGTACCTGTAGGCATGAAGTGTTAAGTGGGGGAGGTATCTGTACAGCGGAGATCTCCTCACGAATCGTATGAATCTTATGCTTGAAGGGATTGGCGATCTCCTGGGCAGTAGAAGTAGAGAGTTAAAGGTAGAGAAGTCACTGTAGTGGGCACCAATACTATAGTGCTAGCTTCCGGTTTCCATGCTGACTGTCCTGCTGTGAACACAGGAGGATTCTTACTTGGAATGGGCTCCATTCAGTGAACACTTCACATTTTTTTCAATGAATGCAAAATGTTCTCTGCTTGGATAAGGGGGGAGATTGAGGTGTCACCGACCCGTCTCTCCATCTCATCCAATCAGAGAATGCTTTGCACTCATTGGGAAAATGCAAAGTGTTCTCTGATGGGTGCCCCGTGCCGAGCAAACAACCTTCTGTGTTCCCAATGCTGCAGGGCAACCGCTTGGCATGGGACCCGAAAGCTGGTGGAGATCCCTGAAATAGTGGTGCCTGTGATTTCCAGCTTTCATGGGGATCCCACAGTTACGGCACATAAGTACAACAACATTGATACAGGTGCACCAATATAACTTTGTAAAAATTGCCAAACCTAAACAGCGCAGCTTACATGGAGAAGATCACCAGAAGCCCTCATCAGATCCTGGGAGCTGAGATTTATTCTGGTTTTGGTCCAGTATGACAAGCTGAGTGGGACGGGTGGTTCTCTTTACAGCATAGGAAAGTTTCCAAACTGTGTATTTCTGGAACGCAAAAAAAAAAAAAAAAAGGTTTCTAGAAACTATTTGGATACGTAAGAGATTATTTTTGCCTTATGGATATTTTTCTTTAATAGATCTAGCTCATGGGAAAGCACCAGCTCTCCTGTTTAGAGTTCCACCCAAAAATGGAACTTCCGCTTTAAGTGATGGTGACCCCCCCTGACATGCCACATTTAGCGTGTCATTTTTTTGGGGGGCGGGGGTACCCTCTTTTTAGAGTCACCCAGCTCCCATTTCCTCCTCTGGCTCGGCGGTGCCGGAAGGAAGTTCACCTTCCCCCCCCCCCCCCCCCCGCAATCTTCTGGGACACGTCACAGGAGGTGCCTGGCCATTCGCAACGCGCAGCGCGTCTCGCGCATGTGCAGTGCGTGCCCGCCTGTGAAGCACCACAGCTAGAATGCTGGTGCTACGGAGAGGAGGGGGAGAGGAGCGGGGCTTCGTACGCCTGCATCGCTGGACCGTGGGACAGGTGAGTGTCCGATTATTAAGAGTCAGCAGCTACACTTTTTGTAGCTGCTGACTTTTATATGGGTGGAACTTAACTTTAAGGCAATGGAAGACAGAGGGGGCGCTATACTCGGCCCCAGAGTCAGGGAAGGCAGGAATGATTGAATAAGGTTGGCTAAAATATTTTCATTGGTTTTCAAGTTGTATCAATTCTCACCCATGCGTCCTCCACAGGTTACTGGGGGTTCCTGGTGCTGTGGCTGATTGACCTCAGTAGGGAATCGCAGGACAGGAAGTGTGGGGGAATATTCCCAATGGGGTCACAGACACAAGTAACAAGCCAACACAATTTAGAAACTTTACCCCAGTATATCCAAAACAATAAAAGCCAATTCAGACCATGGCGTTGTGGTGCGTTACTATAACGCATGTGCGTTACATCAAGTTGCATTAAAGTGATACTAAACACACGCTATGTAATGTCCATTCTCCCTTCTATTTCTGTATGGGGATGAAGGCGTTGTAATTATTTTAATTAAAAAAAACCCATCCAAGTCCCTTTTTCCTAATCAATATCCAGCTGTCACATGACCCGGCTCTCTCCCAGCCTGTCTGCAGGGAAACATAAGCAGGAGGAGCTCCTAGTCCTCTGCTGCTGGTCACATGTTAAAAAAAGGAAAAAAAAAACAAAAAAACTTTGGAACACAGAGTAAAAATATATAATTAATATCAATAAACTCCATTATTAATTGTCATACAAATATATTTTTTAAATCAAATCTTTATTATTTGTGGCAATAACATGGTGTGGGCGGATTTCTGCCAGTCACAGGTTGTGTCACGCCCCCTCCAGCCTGTGTCATAGAACAGGGAAGCGAAGCCTCCATCAATCCACATGTAATATCCCGCCCCCCATTGTGTTTAGCTGGTTAGTAGGCATGGAAGAGGAGGACGGAGGGAGTGGCCTGTCATTGTGTATACACCCATATGTGTGACTCTATAGTTACATGGGCTGCTCAGATGTGATAGGGAGGAAATGCTCAGCATAGAAATTTACTGAAAACTGAGCATGTGCAGAGCTGACAACATCGCTGTAAAACCCCTATTTGTATTGGGGGACATGAACAGAAGGGGGAGATAGAGAGCAGAATACAGAAAAGGAATCTCATAGTGATGAGTAAGGATGAAGCGCGTGGAATACACCATTTTATTCATCGTTTTTTATGATGGGGGTTTAGTGACACTTTAAGGCGCACCAGTCACAGGCAATGCACCATTAAAATAACACTATGCACCATTTTGGCAACTCATTGCACCAAAACGTATGGTAGTGCATTACCGGGTGTTGTGGTGCGTTGCAACGCATGTGTGTTAGAGCAGTTTTTCCAAATGAATGACTCCGCATGGCAGTAATGTACCATACTGAAAAGGTGTGAATGGGTTCTAAAAGAAGTAACTGGAATTAGGTATATGTAAAGGTCTAAAAAATTCTGCAGAGTTGCTTGGAAATGGTGGCTTAATAACTCCTGAATCCTGCGTTTACAAGGCCTCGCTCCATTTTTTTTCGAAGTCTCCGGCCTCGCTCCCAGGCTCTGGATTTATAGGAGTTTATCACCCGGTATAAATAAGTGTCTGGGCTGTACAATACATACAGCGCATACCTCTGCCTTTGTCTTGTTTAGGAATGAGGTAAATTCCCGGGACGCCTGTAACACGATCGTACCCCAACCATACATGGGGGGGGGCAGCAGCTGGTACTTACTGAGTCACTGGGGACTGGTAAAGTCAAGTTAATCCCCACACTTGTTCCCCTCCCATTCTGGACAGCTGGATAATCAGTTACCACACTAAGCGGGGGAGGCAGCTTTCACACCTGCCCGCCACTCCATCAAGGGTTAACGTCGCCAGGCCATAAATCCACTTCAGTTTGTGTTTTCCTGCTGGAAGGTTTTCCTGGTTGGGTTGGTCAGGAGAGGAACACAGACAGTCCATGTGCAGAAATATCAACCCACCTACACTTTCATCAGCCCACAGCAACCATCTCCCCGTCAATACTTTCTACCTTTAATGTTCTACTTCGTCCTCCATTACCTCCACCCACTAACTTAATCACAACCCAGGAGATTGCTAATCACTTCAAAAATAAGACTGATACAATTCCTCTTGAGATCTCCACTCTACAGATATCTCCCTCACTTTACACTCTTTGTCCTCCTGCACAATCAACACTCTTGTTTAACCCAGCTACTTTAGAGGGAGTCACAAAACTTTTTTCTAACGCTCACCTAACCTTCTGCCCCCTGGACCCAGTTCTATCTCAAATACTACGGTCACCCTCTGACTATCCTACACTCTTTAATCCATATCTTCAACCTCTCCCTCTCTACTGGCATCGTCCCCAACCCTCTAAAGCACAGGTGTCAAACACAAGGCCCGCGGGCCAAATCCAGCCCCCCAGACCATTTCATGTGGCCCTCGCACCTCTCCAGCAGCTGCAGGAGAGCTCCAGCCCTCCTCTGGTCCTCCTCAAGACCCCTACTTTCTGCTTTCAAGCAATGCATCCAGCTTCTTCCCAGCAGCAGAATAAGGAAAGGGGGTGCACTGTGATGTTAGGGAGAGTAGGGGACTCAACTTCTGATAGTGGAGTGGCTCTTGACATCTAATGTAAGGGGAGGAGATGCGCTGGACATCTAATATTACAGATACAACCGGCCCCTTTGAGGACAATCATAATGCTGATGCGGATAAGTGGAATACCGCGCCAATCCAATAAGTCAAAACAGCAGCCAACACTACAATACGACTAAAACTGTGCAAAATGACTAAATGTTAAAAGTGTAGCGCTAAAGTGAAAACAAACTATGTGTAGGGGTTTAGGACAGAGGGAGGTCAATATACATAATGCTGATGCGGCCCGCGATGAAATTGAGTTTGACACCCCTGCTCTAAAACATGCACTAGTCAGTCACTCCCATACCAAAAAAGGCCTCATTGGATGGACCCCACCAATCTTAACAACCTAGGACCCATATCCTTACTCCCTTTTTCCTCCAAACTCCTTGAATGTTTAGTCTACAACCAACCGAGCGACCACCTCATTGAGAATAACCTTATTGATCCCCTTCAGTCTGGATTTCGCTCCCAGCAACCCACAGAAACTGCTCTCCTAAAACTCACAAACGACTTACTAACTGAACTAAAACCAATGGTCATTATTCCGTACTCTTACTCTTGGACTTCTCTGCTGCCTTTGATACAGTTTATCACCTCCTCCTCCTCAAAAAACTAAATTTGCTTGGTGGCCATGG
The DNA here is from genome assembly GCF_042186555.1 of Aquarana catesbeiana. Classification (NCBI taxonomy): domain Eukaryota; kingdom Metazoa; phylum Chordata; class Amphibia; order Anura; family Ranidae; genus Aquarana; species Aquarana catesbeiana. The sequence continues at coordinate 281,346,608 of NC_133334.1, forward strand.
CTGCACTCTCCATTGGTTTGAATCTTACCTATCTCACTGCACCTTCAGTGTCACTTACAACTCCACTTCCTCCTCTCCAACTCCTCCTACCTTTGGGGTCCCCCAAGGGTCTGTCCTTGCACCTCTACTATTCTCGATCTACACGTCTTCCCTGGGTCAGCTGATAGCCTCCCATGGCTTCCACTACCATTTATATGCTGATGACACCCAAATCTATCTCTCTACCCCTCAACTCACCCCATCAGTCTCTTCACACATCACGGATTTACTAACAGGCATATCAGCCTGGATGTCACACCACTTCCTCAAACTGAATTTATCTAAAACCAAGCTCATATTTCCTCCCCCCCCCTCCCCTTGCCCCCTCCCCTGACTTCTCTGTCAAGATCAATGGCACAACTATCAGTCCGTCCCCACATGCCAGGGTGCTAGGGGTAACCTTAGACTCTGAACTGTCCTTTCAGGCTCACATCCAATCCCTGTCCAAATCATGCCGCCTCAACCTCCGCAACATCTCTAGAATTCGCCCCTTTTGTAGCTAATTACACCACCAAGCTTCTAATTCACTCCCTGGTCATCTCGCCTTAACTACTGCAACTCCCTCATTGGATTACCTTTACATAGACTATCCCCCCTTCAGTCCATAATGAATGCTGCTGCAAAACTCATCCACCTTACCAACCATTCAGTGTCCTCCACCCCTCTCTGCCAATCCCTCCTTTGGCCTCCATTCAGTGTCCTCCACCCCTCTCTGCCAATCCCTCCTTTGGCCTCCATTCAGTGTCCTACACCCCTCTCTGCCAATCCCTCCACTGACGTCCATTCAGTGTCCTCCACCCTTATCTGCCAATCCTTCCATTGGCTTCCACTCACCCAACGAAAAAAATTCAAAGTACTAACAATAATTTACAAAGCCATCCAAAACTCTTCCCTCAGCTACATCACTAACCTAGTCCCAAAATACCAACCAAGCCGCTCTCTTCGGTCATCCCAAGACCTCCCACTCTCTATCTGCCTTGTCACCTCCCATGCTCGCCTCCAGGATTTCTCCAGAGCTTCTCCCATCTTTTGGAACTCCTTATCCCAATCTGTCCGACTGTCCCCTAATATATCCATCTTTAGACAATCCCTGAAAACCCTTCTCTTTAAAGAAGCCTATCCTGCTTCTAACTAATACACTGTTTTACTTTCTCCATCAGCTCATCCCCCACGGTGATTACCTTTTGTATCAATTGACCCTTCCTCTTAGATTGTAAGCTCTAATTGTAATGTAACTGGAATGTCTGCCTTCATTTTGTTAAGCGCTGTGCAAATTGTTGGTGCTATATAAATCCTGTATAATAATAATAATCTCCTGTATCATGTCTGCAGTCTCTGATCATCTCTTGTATCATGTCTGCAGTCTCTGACCATCTCTTTTATCATGTCTGCAGTCTCTGACCATCTCCTGTATCATGTCTGCAGTCTCTGACCATCTCTTGTATCATGTCTGCAGTCTCTGACCATCACCTGTATCATGTCTGAAGTCTCTGACCATCTCTTGTATCATGTCTGCAGTCTCTGACCATCACCTGTATCATGTCTGCAGTCTCTGACCATCTCTTGTATCATGTCTGCAGTCTCTGACCATCTCTTGTATCATGTCTGCAGTCTCTGATCATCTCCTGTATCATGTCTGCAGTCTCTGACCATCTCTTGTATCATGTCTGCAGTCTCTGACAATCTCATGTATCATGTCTGCAGTCTCTGACCATCTCGTGTATCATGTCTGCAGTCTCTGACCATCTCGTGTATCATGTCTGCAGTCTCTGACCATCTCTTGTATCATGTCTGCAGTCTCTGACCATCTTGTGTATCATGTCTGCAGTCTCTGACCATCTCTTGTATTCTTGTATCATGTCTGCAGTCTCTGACCATCTCTTGTATCATGTATATAGTTTTTACTATATCTGTGTGTCTGCTGTCTCTGATTATTCTCTGAATTTTATGTGTGGCCCTTTGGTGATGTCGGGGCCACACTTGAGCCCCTGCCCCCAAATCAAGAAAGTTGATCACCCCTGAAGACATGAGCTGACTCAACCCTCCAGACTCCACCTATAAATAAAATATCAGTTGTGGGTGGACTGATGCTTTAAGTAGGAGTGATAACCAGATGACTGGAAGGAGCATTTACAAGTCTTTGTACGAAATAAAATGCTCCAAATCTGGTAAAATACGGGACAGCAAGACTGGAAAGATCTGTGAATAGTAAATGTTAGAAAGTCGATGTTCCCCTCCACTCTGTTATCATCATCAGTAGGGATTGAATGTTGGAATGACCGTCTGATGACAGGTTGGTGGATCAGATCCAACAGATGGACCTTCCTGCATTCCTGACCTCTCTGACTCGGCCATTTGGCTCTCTTGGCTGACAGCAGTGTAAATATCTGTATGGGGGACACATAATGACATGGACAGGGTGGGACATCAAAGGAAGACCTGCTACACCCAACTACAGCCAGCAGAGTGGGAGGGGTTAGAACCTCCATCGGGTTTTGTATCCATTTTCCCATTGAGAAGATTTAACCTCATTTTGGCCCCATTCACGCCTGAGCGTTTTATACTGTAGCTGGAAGCTCTCTATGGTGATGGTTCACATCTCCACTCCAAGTCACCTGAAGCTCAAAATTTTTTTGGAGCTACTTTCCTAGTTCCATTTGGCCAGATTGGTGCTTTTTGAAACTCTCCCCCCCCCCCCCCCCCCCATTGAAGTGCATGATTATGAGATTTATTGCACATTTTGTCATGCATTTATTTGCGCTTTTCTGCTTCAATGCAGAAAAAATAAAATAAAATAAATAATAATAAATAATTTCCCTAAAATAAATAAATACATTAACCCATAACGCTAACCCTGGTGTTTATTAATTTATTATTATTATTCATGTATTTGTTTGTTAAGGTTAACCCCTAGCCCTGGTGTTTATTTATTATGACTATTATTAATATTATTACTATTTATTTATATGTTTTGTTAGAGTTAGGCTTGGTTCACCTATATGCGAATTGCATGTATTTTTAGCTGCATGCGATTCGTATAACATGTGAACCAGACCGGCAAGCAATGGAGCCGTTGCACCCATGTCCAGGACAGCCACGGTCCGTTTTAAAACAAAAAGTAGACTGAGATTCTAGGTCCATTCAGGTGCAAATTCAAGTAAGAATTCGCAAATGAATCACACCTGAATCGGTGAACAATACTTCACGCAGCCGGACATGTGTGGACCTAGCCTTAGGGTTTAGGGTTAACCCCTAACCCTGGTGTGTATTTATTTATTATTATTATTATTATTATTATTATATATTAGTATAGTAGGGAGGGGTTGGAATATATACGTCATTTTCTCCAGGGGAGCCCTCCTGCAGTAGTTGAAGAGAACATCATGATTTGCATTATAAGCAATGTATGTAAAGCAGCCAGGAATCCTGCCATTGGTTGTCTGCATTACCTAAATCCATCCAATCAAAATGTTCCTTTTTAATTGTGTGTTCATGCACTGGGAAAATAAAAGGGGGGATAAATTGGGGAATCTGATCAATTATCCCTTAATAACGTTGATCAGGGTGACCCCCCATCATTGTGTCATTTATGTAAAGCTGAACGTGTAGAATTATTGGATTTGTAATGTTTCATCTGTTGTTGAGGTTGTTCCTGATATATCAGATCCGTGTACATCATGGACCTCAGTGCTGCTTCTGTTTGGCTTTGTTTAATCCACTTATTTGGCTGCAGCGTCCACCTGGGCTGCATTAAGGGAGGACTCCAGTCTGACTATAAAACTTTACACAGCACTTGGGAAGCCCATAATGTGCCCTGTAGTCACGTCTGGGACTCGTAACTCCACAACAGCTGCTGCGTCTTGCAATGCCAGAGCCAGGAGCAAGCCATCAATATTAGAGCAGTTTGGGGATTTTCTCTAGGGGAGCCCTCCAACCTCATGAGCTGGAGAAGAGAGATGACTTTTTAGTAAACCTGAGCAATGGCGTACAAATACATAAGCAAAGGTTAATGTCTATAAAACCACAGGCTGAAACCCCCAGTAGATCTAAAGATATATGATGAAACCCCCAGTAGATCTAAAGATATATGATGAAACCATCAGTAGATCTGAAGATATATGATGACACCCTCAGTAGATCTGAAGATATATGATGAAACCCTCAGTAGATCTGAAGATATATGATGAAACCCTCAGTAGATCTGAAGATATATGATGAAACCATCAGTAGATCTGAAGATATATGATGAAACCATCAGTAGATCTGAATATATATGATGAAACCATCAGTAGATCTGAATATATATGATGACACCATCAGTAGATCTGAAGATATATGATGAAACCATCAGTAGATCTGAAGATACATGATGAAACCATCAGTAGATCTGAAGATATATGATGACACCATCAGTAGATCTGAATATATATGATGACACCATCAGTAGATCTGAAGATATATGATGAAACCATGAGTAGATCTGAAGATATATGATGACACCCTCAGTAGTTCTGAAGATATATGATGAAACCCTCAGTAGATCTGAAGATATATGATGAAACCCTCAGTAGATCTGAAGATATATGATGAAACCCTCAGTAGATCTAAAGATATATGATGAAACCCTCAGTAGATCTGAAGATATATGATGAAACCCTCAGTAGATCTGAAGATATATGATGAAACCCTCAGTAGATCTGAAGATATATGATGAAACCCTCAGTAGATCTGAAGATATATGATGAAACCCTCAGTAGATCTGAAGATATATGATGAAACCCTCAGTAGATCTGAAGATATATGATGAAACCATCAGTAGATCTGAAGATATATGATGAAACCATCAGTAGATCTGAAGATATATGATGAAACCATCAGTAGATCTGAATATATATGATGACACCATCAGTAGATCTGAAGATATATGATGAAACCATCAGTAGATCTGAAGATATATGATGAAACCATCAGTAGATCTGAATATATATGATGACACCATCAGTAGATCTGAAGATATATGATGACACCATCAGTAGATCTGAAGATATATGATGAAACCATCAGTAGATCTGAATATATATGATGACACCATCAGTAGATCTGAAGATATATGATGAAACCATCAGTAGATCTGAAGATATATGATGAAACCATCAGTAGATCTGAATATATATGATGACACCATCAGTAGATCTGAAGATATATGATGACACCATCAGTAGATCTGAAGATATATGATGACACCCTCAGTAGTTCTGAAGATATATGATGAAACCCTCAGTAGATCTGAAGATATATGATGAAACCCTCAGTAGATCTGAAGATATATGATGAAACCCTCAGTAGATCTGAAGATATATGATGAAACCCTCAGTAGATCTGAAGATATATGATGAAACCCTCAGTAGATCTGAAGATATATGATGAAACCTTCAGTAGATCTGAAGATATATGATGAAACCCTCAGTAGATCTGAAGATATATGATGAAACCCTCAGTAGATCTGAAGATATATGATGAAACCCTCAGTAGATCTGAAGATATATGATGAAACCATCAGTAGATCTGAAGATATATGATGAAACCATCAGTAGATCTGAAGATATATGATGAAACCATCAGTAGATCTGAAGATATATGATGACACCATCAGTAGATCTGAAGATATATGATGAAACCATCAGTAGATCTGAAGATATATGATGAAACCATCAGTAGATCTGAATATATATGATGACACCATCAGTAGATCTGAAGATATATGATGAAACCATGAGTAGATCTGAAGATATATGATGACACCCTCAGTAGTTCTGAAGATATATGATGAAACCCTCAGTAGATCTGAAGATATATGATGAAACCCTCAGTAGATCTAAAGATATATGATGAAACCCTCAGTAGATGTGAAGATATATGATGAAACCCTCAGTAGATCTGAAGATATATGATGAAACCCTCAGTAGATCTGAAGATATATGATGAAACCCTCAGTAGATCTGAAGATATATGATGAAACCCTCAGTAGATCTGAAGATATATGATGAAACCATCAGTAGATCTGAAGATTAAGGCAAATAATGAGTTTCTCTTTAAAAGTCCAGCTTTTCCCTCTACCCCTTATACTCTAAATTAGAGACTAGCTTGGGCACGTCCAAACTAGGATCCAAACCCATGTGGGTAAGCCCACCAGGAAGCTGTCACCTAGGGGATTCCATGCCCCATAACCATACATATACAAGAGGCATGTACATGGGCGGAGCTTGAGGGGTTGCCATGGCGACCCAGCCCGTGCTCCGGGGGGCCCGTGCGGCCTCCCTGTCACACTAGGTTTTACACTGTGTTGCTTGGTAAAAGCACTTGCCGTATCACCCTGCATAGGTGATTCAGTAAGGGGCCCACCCAGGCCCATCTTAGGTCCTCTGAGTTTCCAATTGCACCTACACAGGGTGACGAGGCAGACCAATTCCTTCAGCGGCACACTCTCTGCTCAGAATCAGTCCTGACCCCCCACTTCCCCATTCAGCCCAGTACAGCGTTCCCAGGCTGGCCTTCTGAGTTTCCTTTTACAAGGCCACCGTTTCCTTGGCATGCAGTGGAAGTGGCGGGTGTTGGGGGGGGGGGGGGTCCAGGTCAACTGTTGCATCGGGCCCACAAGCTTCCCACATGTTACTGGTGAGGACATGTAGCCAGCTGCAGAATATTTCTAGGTGGAGCTGAGAAAACGTTACACGTTTGTTGCATCCCTAGGTTACAATCAACAGGCCTCCGGCCTAAATTGTCGTTGGCGTGGACCCCGCTCACAGAGGGAGCAATAAAGTAGACAGTTTCACCATAACATGCAGAAAGACTGAATATACCATATCACCCCGCTACCCCTGGCTGGTTTCGAAATAGGCCACTAGAAGCCCCACCAAGACCATGGGGGCCGATTTTAGGTTGTGGTGCTCTACGAGGTCCACACTCATTACCCTTATGTGACCAGTGGTATACTTCATTCCTCCGTTGAGGAATTTGGTAAATATGATGTATAACTATAACAGTTGGCCCCCGTTGGGCTATTGTACTTTCTTTTATATTTTGTAAAAGAGATTTGTTTATGGATGCATTTGTACTATCTGAACCTGTAAACTACTTTCTATCAAAACAAATAAAAAAACTATTTTGTAAAAAAAAAAAAAAGACCATGGGGGCCAGTCCCGACCTGAATCCTGCTTCTTTTATGCCAGAATGCTCTACTTCTGATGTACAGTAACTATTATATGTCTTTAGGGGAGGGCATCACCTAGTGGTCAAAAAAAAAAAGTCCTCCTAACACCCTCTTATAGATTGGCCCATGCAGGTGACAGCCTCCTGGCAGGCGTGCACACTTAGGTTTGGATCCTAGTTCCAGCTCATCACTGCTCTCAATCCTCTATATTGGTCAGTAAGGCCGCCTATTACATTAAAATACCAATAGGAAGACTTGGGGGGGTGGTTGGGGGTCAGGATGGTTGGGGCCAACTTTTACAGTAGAAGTTGAGATTTGCATGTAACTTCAGCTGTCTGTATACTTAAATCTACTCATCGCATCAACTAGCACCGAAGGAGCTGATAAATTTTTTCATTATATTCTCAGTATAAATCACCTAAATAGGAATCAGATTATGGCTTCTTATATCTCCTGGACACTCCAGTAGTGAGATACCCCTACAGAATGTATTGCCATTTTTCCTGCTCATCATAAAGCATGTGATGGCATCACACCCCTCTAACTTCAGGTGCTGCTTAGGTTCCCATCTCTAGTCCTGGTGGTTCACACAAAAGGGGGGTGCTTGCATGGAAACAACCCACCTGGCTTGATACATACAGTCAGGGGCAGGAAAAAGACCCAATCAATGCATAACAGCAAGACCCGATTGTACTTTGAATGAAGGCGGGGTTCTGTCCAGGCCACATCTCTGGTGCGTTTCACCCCACTGGGCGAAAGAGTAGAGGGGAGAGGAGCCAGGCTGAAGCCGCCTTCATTCATAGTCCTGTTGCTGTGTGGCAATCGGGTCTTTTTACTTACTTTGACTGTACAGAGAGATCTCTCCTGTGAAGTCTCTGAGGGATTATAAAAAAAAAACAAAAACACAAAAAGACCAAATATACCAGACTCCGTCCACAAACTGCACCGCACATCACTCCAGCATTGTGGGGTAAACAGGGCACATAGAAACCAAGCTGGCCGCCATACACCAGTAGAATTTTGCAGGACAATTTTAGTTTTTAGAACGCTTTGTGAATTTTCTAATGGTTAGGGGGGTCAAGTCAATGTACGTTTTCAACCGTAGCGATGAAATACATTTTAAAGGAGCAGGATGGAAACATTTTCTCAAACAAACAAAATTTTAACTGAATTCTATTCTGTTCCACCCTGAAGATGTGGCGTTGCTGCGAAACGTGTTAACTGTGAATATGTGAAGGATGCCTCGCCACACATTGTTATAGACATTGCTGTAAAGCCAAACAGTTATGTGATTATCTAAGCTGGTCCCGAATCTGGGTATTAATATGTATTTATTTATCTTTCATATATATATATATATATCTATATATAGATATATATAGATATATATATCTATATAGATATAGATATATTTGTATTTATGTTTGTATATTGTTTATAGACCCTTGGAAACATTGTTTTAACAAGATATAATAAATTATTTGTTTGTATACCAGTTCTGTTAGCCTCGGATTTAGTCCAACTTTGTGGAGTAACATTTTTTTAGTTTCTCTGCCATTTTGAGATCTAACTGAATGAGGGAAAATTGTACAGAAAAAAATCACACATATTGTAATGAAATCTGTTTAATACATCTGGGATTCCATCCAAATAGCAGTTGGAAGGGCTTTCGAAGTAAATGATTTGACTCAATGATGGCAGTGTATGGCCAGCCTAAGGGTCAGTGTGCCGCCAGAAGTTCTGGTGAGACAAATTCTTCCCGTTACACCTGTTCCAGTTGTCGTAAGATTAGAGTAGGCTCCCGCTCTGCACATGGTATGGAGGGAGTCTGGGAGCACCTGGCTACACTCAGTCTAAGAGGTTCATGTGGTCCCCTGGGTACCAGTGTTGTGACACCTGGTGGCTCCAGCAGCTGTTCTCTCAGCATATGGTGCCCCGTGTCCAGTCCTATACTGTACTTAATGCCATTAAGGCACCCGGCTAACCTGAGATTGCCACATCTCCTCAGATACTATGTGACAGTGCCAGTCATTGAAAGCATATTTACCAACTGGCTATACCCAGGTCAGTCGTTGGTTATGTACCTGCAATATACCCGACCTCAGGAAATTTCTCCTTCATTTTCTGCTAGATTCAGTTCTCTTCTCCTAGTAATCAAATCTGCTTCAGGCTGATATTTATAACCAGAAAATTAAGTGAATCTGTCTACAAACACTAGGGTCATGTCATGCAGCTGCTCCCTAATGAAAGCAGATACAGTATAAGCCCTACATGATGGAGACTAGAGCAGAGGTTCCCAACCTTACTGAGAGCAGGGCCTGTTAAATTCTTCCAAAACCTTCAATGCCCCAAAAGTAAAAAAAGAAGTTTATCCTCACACAATAAAAGTATGGGAATTGAAAATAGGTATTGAAATTCTGGAAGGTCCTGGTTGAGGCTAGGTGTTACTTTGGGGGATAGGGTTTCTGGTGAGGGTGAGGAGACTTGGTGGCACTGTTGGGGATGGGGTTTCTGGAGGTGGTTGGGATTCTTGGTGGCCTGTCGGGGATGAGGTTTCTGGAGGTGGTTGGGAGACTTGGTGGCCCTGTCGAAGATGAGGTTTCTGGAGGGGGTTAGAGGACTTGCTGGCAGTGTTGGGGATGAGGTTTCTGGAGGCGGTTGGGAGACTTGGTGGCCCTGTCGAAGATGAGGTTTCTGGAGGGGTTTAGGGGACTTGGTGGCTCTGTTTGGGATGAGAATTCTGGAGGTGGTTGGAGGACTTGGTGACTCTGTTGGGGATGTAGTTTCTGGAGGGAGTTAGGGGACTTGGTGGCTCTGTTTGGGATGAGAATTCTGGAGGTGGTTGGGGGACTTGGTGACTCTGTTGGGGATGAAGTTTCTGGAGGGAGTTAGGGGACTTGTTGTATTTGACTGATCCCTCTTTTCTACATTTCTTCTCCTGTAGGTCCTTGGCACGACGTCACAGGAAGAGCTTACACAAGATGTGCCCCTGCTTCATCCATGGAGACATCACATGGCTGGGGCACAGAGGTTTAGGAGAGCCTGGGTGATCCCTACTATCTCGGTGTCAGAGAATCTGAAAAATGTCCCCTCGCAGGTCGTACAGGTATGAAAAGTATGGGTGAGCTGTATGGGGGGGAACAGTATTAACTTGGGTCTGGTGCTGCACTAAAGACCAGACTTTATCAACCTTATTACCTACAGTCAGAGCAAGAATTCCCTTACATTGATTACTTTGTTATAAAAATGCCCCTTTCATTTGTTACACTGGTAGTAAGTGGGAAGAATACCCTTTACATTGGTTACACTGGGTGGGTCAGTAGGAAGTGTGCCCTTTGCATTAGGTACATTGGTGGTAAATGGGAACAATGCTCCCTTAATTAGGTACATTGGGGGTCAGTGGGAAGAATGCCCCTTACTGTACATTGAGTACTGTACATTTGTGGTGAGTGGGATTAATGCCCTTTACATCGGTTACATTGAGGGCAGTGGAAAGAATGCCCATTATATTGGTTACACTGGGAGTCACTGGGATGAATACCCCTTACATTGGTTGTACTGTAGGTCAGTGGGAAGCATGCCCATTATTGGTTGCATTGGGGGTCAGTGGGAAGCATGCCCAATACTGTACTGTGGCCTAATCAGTTGGATTAATGCCCCTTATATTGGTTACGCTGATGGTTAATGGGAAGTATGCACCTTACATTGGTTGTATTGGGGTGGTCAATGGGAAGAATGTCCCTTATATTAAGAAACAATAGAATAAATGCCCCTTGCATTTAGTGGGGAGGATGCAGCTTGCATTGCTTATATTGGTGGTCAGTGGAAAGAATGCCCCCTACGTTGGTTAGGTTGGGTGTCAGTGAGAGGAATGTCCCTTAAATTAAGAATCAATTGAACAAATGCCTCTAACACTGGTGATCAATGGGCAGAATGCCTCAGATATATTGGTTAAATTGGGTGTCAGTTGGAAGAATGTCCCTAACATTAGTTGCACTGGGGGTCAGTGGGAAGAATGCCCCTTACATTGGACACAATAGTGGTCAGTGGGAAGAATGCCCCTTACGTTGGTTACATTAGGTGTCAGTTGGAAGAATGTCCCTTATATTGAGGATCAGTAGAAGGAATGCTCCTTTCATTGGTTACATTGGGGGTCAGTGGGAAGAGTGCCCCTTAAATTAAGAATCAATTGAACAAATACCCCTAACAATGGTGAGGATGCCCCTATTATATTGGTTATATTGGTGGTCAGTGGGAAGAATGCCCCTTACGTTGGTTAAATTGGGTGTCATTTGGGAGAATGTCCCCTATATTTAGGATCAGTAGAAGGAATGCTCCTTTCATTGGTTACGTTGGGTGTCAGTGGGAAGAATGTCCCTTAAATTAAGAATCAATGGAAGAAATGGCGCTAGCACTGGTGATCAGTGGGGAGGATGCCCCGGGTACAGACAACTATAAAGATCATTGGTCTCAGTGGTCATGTAACAGTCACTGGTCTGGCTGAACAGAAATGACACTCATCAGCCTCATGCTGCTCCTCAGTTGTCCAATCACGGGCTGGAAATGACAAATCCTTAGGTAGCTACAACTGATATAAGGCGTCTTCTTCCTTTTTCTTTTTTTTTTTTCCAGATAAAGTCAGACAAACAGTACTTGGGAAGTGTAATATACAGCATCAAGGGGCCGGGAGTTGATGAGGAACCCAAAGGATTTTTTAATATCAATAAAACTACTGGAATTGTCTACCTGAATGCAGTGCTGGATCGTGAGAAGATAGAGCACTTCAAGGTATGAAATCTATTTCCAGTGTCAGTCATTGCAGTGCGTCAGTTATTATAATGTGTCAGTTATTACAATGTGTCAGTTATTGCAGTGTGTCAGTTATTATAATGTGTTAGTTATTGCAGTGTGTCAGTTAGTACAATGTGTCAGTTTTTGTAGTGCGTCAGTTATTACAATGTGTCAGTTATTACAATGTGTCAGTTATTGCAGTGTGTCAGTTATTACAATGTGTCAGTTATTACAATGTGTCAGTTATTGCAGTGTGTCAGTTATTACAATGTGTCAGTTATTGCAGTGTGTCAGTTATTACAATGTGTCAGTTATTACAATGTGTCAGTTATTGCAGTGTGTCAGTTATTGCAGTGTGTCAGTTATTACAATGTGTCAGTTATTGCAGTGTGTCAGTTATTACAATGTGTCAGTTATTACAATGTGTCAGTTATTGCAGTGTGTCAGTTATTGCAGTGTGTCATTTATTGCAGTGTGTCAGTTATTGCAGTGTGTCAGTTATTGCAGTGTGTCAGTTATTACAATGTGTCAGTTATTGCAGTGTGTCAGTTATTACAATGTGTCAGTTATTGCAGTGTGTCAGTTATTGCAGTGTGTCAGTTATTGCAGTGTGTCATTTATTGCAGTGTGTCAGTTATTACAATGTGTCAGTTATTGCAGTGTGTCAGTTATTACAATGTGTCAGTTATTACAATGTGTCAGTTATTGCAGTGTGTCAGTTATTACAATGTGTCAGTTATTGCAGTGTGTCAGTTATTACAATGTGTCAGTTATTACAATGTGTCAGTTATTGCAGTGTGTCAGTTATTGCAGTGTGTCAGTTATTACAATGTGTCAGTTATTGCAGTGTGTCAGTTATTACAATGTGTCAGTTATTACAATGTGTCAGTTATTGCAGTGTGTCAGTTATTGCAGTGTGTCATTTATTGCAGTGTGTCAGTTATTGCAGTGTGTCAGTTATTGCAGTGTGTCAGTTATTACAATGTGTCAGTTATTGCAGTGTGTCAGTTATTACAATGTGTCAGTTATTGCAGTGTGTCAGTTATTGCAGTGTGTCAGTTATTGCAGTGTGTCATTTATTGCAGTGTGTCAGTTATTGCAGTGTGTCAGTTATTGCAGTGTGTCAGTTATTGCAGTGTTTCAGTTTTTGCATTGTGTCAGTTATTGCAGTGTGTCAGTCATTAGTGTGTCAGTTATTGCAGTGTGTCAGTTGTGTCAGTTATTGCTTGTATAGTACAAAGTCTGAAGAAATGCAGTGATCCTTAGCAGCCAATTACATTTCAGTTCTCAGTATTCTGGTGCAGCAATGGAAGCTGATGACAGATTGGTTACAAATTGGCTGATTCTAGTTTGTTCCGGAGCGCTCCCCTGCAGCGGACTGGTCGGTTCTCACCCGTCCTCGCCTCCTGCTTGTTGGCCGCTCCCCGGAATCCGGGGGTCTCCCACACAGATAGCCGATCCGGAACATTTAGACAAGTCCATTTTTACCCCCCTTTTCTGCCTGTTTTTCCTCCCCAGCTTCGTGCCTTTGCATTGGACAGTGATGGCGTCCCCCTTGAAGACCCTACAGATCTAGAGATTGTTGTTCTGGACCAAAATGACAACCGTCCGGTCTTTTCTCAGGCAGTCTTCAAAGGATACATCCTGGAGAATGCAATTCCTGGTAAGTTAGGATTAAAGCGCATGTCTGGACAAAATAAAATAAATAAATGCAAGCCATGTGCATGTACATACAGGTTTTACCCCTTCCCACCCTGGTGGCAGACTTCCACTGTGATTGTCAGTTCCAGTGGTAACATGATTGGGGACCCATCCCCTCGGCTCCTGATCATGACTAGAGACCAAAGAGCTATGACTTTGCTTGGAACATGCTGTGAGCGCGCTCTCAGCACTGCAACCTCAGCCATCCGAGGACACGTATGTGCCACGTGTGGGCATTAAATCCAACCCTCTTTGCCGCTGAACACTTACACTATGTGGGAGGCAAGAGCTTACAAATGCTGCAGGTGCAAAAATACCTAATGATTTGATTTGAAAACCAGTGAGCTCCTAACTTTTCCTGTAGTGAGCTGACACCTCTGACTCTGCTGCACTGAAATCCCAAACAGTGTTGTCAGCCCTGACAAGTTCTCACCTGCTGAGCTACAAAGCACATTGTCTCTCCTCATCTCCATACCTTGGGGGAGATGATTTGTAGTCCAGCGGGGGGTGGGCGGGGGAGAACTCAAGCAAGACTGACAACACAACACTTCTTGTGATTTTAGTGCTGTAGAATCAGCTCACTACAGGAAGTTTTTGGGAGACTCATTCTGAGCAACTTACCTACTGGGGGCTCTGTGCTTGTAAGATTTAGGGGTTGATTATTACTAAAGGCAAATAGACTGTGCACTTTGCAAAGTATCCGACACAAGTACAAGCCGGCAGCTCAACAGCTTCATCCTTGGAAAATATTGTTTAAGCATCATAGCAGTACAGAATCCAAAATCTGATGCATTTAGGCATTTCAGCCTAAAGCCTTTATCATAAGCATAATGAAGGCTTAGGCTGAAACGCGTCAGTTTTGAATTCTAAACTGCTATGATGTTTACCCACATGCCGACCGACGCATGCCGATATACGTCGGCAGAATGGCTCTCCTGAGCAAAGGGGCGTACCTGTACATGCCTCTGTAAAAGCAGACTAGGGGGCGCGCGCACGCCGGCGCGGGAGTATTGCCCGCGGGTCCCGCAGACTCAATGTCCGCCGGTGGCCTGCGATCGGGGCAAGGAGAGGCAGATCGGGGAACTGACTATGTAAACAAGGCATTTCCTCATTCTACCTAGTGAAATGAGAGCGATCTACTGCTCCCGGTGATCGGGAACAGTGATCTCTGTCATGTTTCATTAAGCCCATCCCCCTACAGTTAGAACAAGTTTGAGTGGCCACCATTATTTTCCAGCACTGCCTTAACCCTCTTGGGCATGGAGGTCACCAGAGCTTCACAGGTTGTCACTGGAGTCCTCTTCCCCTCCTCCATGATGACATCACGGAGCTGGTGGATGATAGAGACCTTGCGCTCCTCCACCTTCCGTTTGAGGATGTCCCACAGATGATCAATAGGGTTTAGGTCTGGAGATGGTGAGGCCTGTTCTGAGAGGAACCTGTCCTGTTATACCGCTGTATGGTCTTGGCCACCGTGCTGCAGCTCAGTTTCAGGGTCTTGGCAATCTTCTTATAGCCTAGACCATCTTTATGTAGAGCAAAGATTCTTTTTTTCAGATCCTCAGAGAGTTCTTTGCCATGAGGTGCCATGTTGAACTTCCAGTGACCAGTATGGGAGAGTGAGAGCAATAACACCAAATTTAACACACCTGCTCCCCATTCACACCTGAGACCTTGTAACACTAACAAGTCACATGAGGGAAAATTGGGCCCATTAAAGTGATTGGGCCCATTTAGACATTAAAGTGATTGTAAAGGCTCGTTTTGTTTTTTTAAATAACAAACATATCATACTTCCCTCCACTGTGCAGCTTGTTTTGCACAGAGTGGCCCCGATCGTCCATTTCTGGGGTCCCTCGACAGCTCTCGCGGCTCCTCCCTGCATCAGATAACCCCCTGGGAGAAGCACTCTCCCGCGGGGGTGGGGGGGGGTTTTACCTTGCAGGCGCACTCCCGAGTGCAGCATTTGCGTCCATAGACACGAATGCCGGACTCAACCCCGCCCCCCCGGCAACCGCGTCATTGGATTTGATTGACAGCAGTGGGAGCCAATGGCTGTGCTGATATCAATCTATTCAATCAAGAGCCGGGACCCCGTGAAGAGAGGGACAGTGCGTCCTCGCCAAGGAAATACGGAGCTCAGGTAAGTAAAACGGAGGGGCTGGGGGGCCGGTCACTGCCAGGTGTTTTTTCACCTTAATTCATAGGATGCACGAGGGTTTCCAACCCCTTTAAAAGCTGTGTGTTGAGTTATTTTGAGGGGACAGCAAATTTACACTGTTATACAAGCTGTAAACTCACTACTTTACATTGTAGACAAGTGTCATTTCTTCAGTGTTGTCACATGAAAAGATAGAAGGAAAGATTTACACACATGTGACTGAGGGGTGTACTTACTTTTGTGAGATACTGTAACCTGCATCATACATCGGTAGAGCTTGGGTGAGTTTTCTCTCGTTACTTTGCAAAGTGCTCCAGAGCTTAGTAAATGAAGTGAAGCTTCACTTTGCAAAGAATACCCAATCACATGCAAGGAAAAAGAAAAAACACAACATTTTTGCTTGTACATAATTGGATGATGGAAGTCAGCAGAGCTTCCCCTCTCATTTACCAAGCTCCGGAGCAAATGCACTTGCAAAGTTCACAGTCTATTTGACTTTAGTAAATCCACCCCATAGTGTTGTGTGTGTAACTACCACTTTCTGACCAGCCTGCACACTTTATGGGCCAGTGTCAGGGATTTACAATGTCAGGACCATGGAAAGCCAATGTGCAATCGGATGGTTGTTATGGACAAATAAATTCTTTGGTAAATGTCTCCCTCTAGTGGTCACATTTGTGAACATCATTTTATATGTAATTCCCCTATAGACCGATTAGAATCATGCTGGAACCTGTTAAGTCATCATCCATTTGGTGTGGATTTTTCTCAATGCGCTCCATTCAAAATATAACATTTCACTTTGTGGTGGAGTATTCCTTTAAGACAACTACCACCTGTCACCATTTTGATGTCTGTGTTCCTCAGGCACCCTGGTGATGAGGGTCATAGCTACTGATGCTGATGATGTAACGACGGACAACGCACAGCTCAAGTACTCTATTGTCCAGCAGGAGAGTCCGGAAATGTTCAGCATTAACCAGGACACTGGCGAGATCAGGACCGTTCAAGTGGGACTGGACCGAGAGGTAAGATATATTTATATATCGCAGGAACGTGGGGAAACGCAGTTCCAGCACCTCTGGCACTAAATATATGTAATGGCTGGGAGGTGCTGGAGGGTCTATTGCTGGCTGCTGAGGGATCTGTTATCTCTGGAGGAGATCTATTGTTGCTGGTGGGGGATCTACTATTAAGGGAGGAGTCTATTGATGCTGGCTGCTGGGAGATCTATTGTTGCTGGGGTGGATCTATTTTGCTGGGGAGGAGGTATTGCTGTTGACGGGAGGTGTATTGTTGCTGGGGGGGGGAAATCTATAGTTTCTGGAGGATCTATTATTTGTGGGGGGGTCTATTGCTGCTGGCTGCACGGAATCTATTGTACTGCTTTCCTTGTTATCAAAAACAAATTCCATACAAATTACTCAAGACTAGGGATGAGCTTCGTGTTCGAGTCGAACCCATGTTCGACTCGAACTTTGGCTGTTCGATCGTTCGTCGAATTGCGAACGATATGGGCCGTTCGCGCCAAATTCGTGTGGCGTGTCACGGCCCATAATTCACTGCGGCATCGCAGTGCATTGCTTGCTGATGATTGGCCAAGCATGCACTATGACCCGCATGCTTGGCCAATCACAGCGCCGCCTTAACAGAGAGCCATAATTGGTCAAAGCCAAGGAGGCTTTGGCCAATTATGGCTCAGGGGATTTAGTACACGCCCCACACTATATAAGGCCGCCTGCACGGCGGCCCTGTGCAGTGTGTTCCGGTGTGCTTAGAGAGAGAGAGAGAGAGACAGTGTCATTTCATTTGAGTTAGCTAGATTAGGCAGGACAGTCAGTCAGTTAGCTGCACTTAAAGTGTATTGTGTATATATATGCATCCCAGGTGTTGCATATATATATATACACTGTATTCAGTTTAGCTAGATCCGTTCCTGTTATCTTCTAGACTATTTACATTTAGTGCAGTGCGTCCTGCTCACAGTGTTCAGCTAGATCCGTTCCTGTTATCTTCTTACTGACAGGCAGGCTTGTCTTGTTACAGTATTTTGAAGAAAATTACTGGTGTTCTTTTGATCCTATTAGTACCACAGTCAGGCAGCTAGACTATTTACAGTTAGTGCAGTGCGTCCTGCTCACAGTGTTCTGCTAAACCTACAAGTTAGTGGGGTGCGTCCTGCCCACAGTGTTCTGCTAAACCTACAAGTTAGTGGGGTGCGTCCTGCTCACAGTGTTCTGCTAAACCTACAAGTTAGTGGGGTGCGTCCTGCTCACAGTGTTCAGCTAAACCTACAAGCTAGTGGGGTGCGTCCTGCTCACAGTGTTCAGCTAGATCCATTTCTGTTATCTTCTTACTGACAGGCAGGCTTGTCTTGTTACAGTAAATACAGCTACCTGAAGAAAATTGCTGGTGTTCTTTTGATCCTATTAGTACCACAGTCAGGCAGCTAGACTATTTACAGTTAGTGCAGTGCGTCTTGCTCACAGTGTTCTGCTAAACCTACAAGTTAGTGGGGTGCGTCCACCTCACAGTGTTCAGCTAAAGCTACCTGTAGAAGGTTGGTGGTGTTCTCATACTACAGGCAGGCAGTTGATTTTGCTAGCTGCAGTATCAGTACATATATATATATATATATATATATATCTCCCAGCTTAGTGCAGCTACAGGCCATTAGTATGTCTGGAAGGCCAAGAAGGAGAGGCAGACAGTCACAAGCCAATAAGAGAGGGCAAGCAGGCTCTGTGTCTAGTGCTGGTCGTGGAGACGGTGCATCCTCATCAGCACGTGGCCATGGGACACGCTTGGCCTTTTTTTTGGCAGCTGGCCATGTTGAGCCGCAACATGCGGAAGACTTGGTCGAGTGGATGACCAAGCCGTCCTCATCCTCCTCATCCTCTCTCACCCATGCCCAGGGTACTTTGTCTGGCAAAGCAGCGGCCTCTTCCCTCGGCTCAATGTCATCAGTGACTCCTTCCCTAGCCCCACCATGTCCTCCTGAGGAGTCCCTCGAACTGTTTGACCACAGTGTTGGGTACATGCTCCAGGAGGATGCCCAGCGTTTGGAAGGCTCTGATGATGATACTGAGCTCGATGAAGGCAGTAACACGAGCACGGACAGAGGGGGTGCCCAAGAAGGACAGCAATCTGGCAGTCATGCTCCCCCTGCTGCAGCATACTGCCAGGTTTGCTCCAGTGATGAGGAGGGAGGGGATGATGAGGTCACTGACTCAACGTGGGTGCCTGATAGGAGAGAGGAGGAGGAGGAGGAGGAGGAGGCGGCACATCACCAACGAGGCAGGATGCCCTCCAGGGGCCAGCCTAAGGGCAGCACATTGACTGCATCACACCCCAAAGCTCCACATGTGCAGGGCGCTGCAGTCTCTGCGCGTTATTCAAAAAGTTCTTTGGTGTGGGCCTTTTTTGAGACGAGTGCATCAGATCGCACCACTGCTATTTGCAACATATGTCTCAAGCGTATCTCGCGTGGCCAAAACATCTCCCGCTTGGGTACCACATGCTTGACCAGACATATGTTGACCTGCCATGCAGTTCGTTGGCAAGCGTATCTAAAAGACCCACACCAAAGAACAAAGAGGACCTCTGCTTGCTCCTCATCAGCTGAGATTTCCAACCCCACTAGACCTTCAGTCCTCTCTGAGACCTGCACTGAGAGGAATGAAGGTGTAGAATTAGGTGTGTCACAGCCACGTACTTGTGGGCAATCTGATTTTGGTACACCGACGTCAGATTGTACCAGGCAAATTTCCCTGCCCCAGCTGCTGCACCGCCGAAAGAAGTTTGCTCCCAGCCATCCACATGCCCAGCGGTTGAATGCTAGCTTGGCAAAATTGCTAGCACTTCAACTGCTGCCTTTTCAGTTGGTAGACTCTGCCCCCTTCCGTGAGTTTGTGGAATGTGCGGTTCCTCAGTGGCAGGTACCCAAACGCCACTTTTTCTCACGGAAGGCGATTCCGGCTCTCTACCAGCATGTGGAAGGCAATGTCCATGCCTCGCTGGACAGGGCGGTCAGCGGTAAGGTGCATATTACTGCTGACTCATGGTCCAGTAGGCATGGACAGGGACGTTACCTAAGTTTCACGGCGCATTGGGTGACTCTGCTGGCAGCTGGGAAGGATGCAGGACAAGGTGCAGTAGTGTTGGAGGTTGTTCCGCCACCACGCCTCCAAAATGCTAATGATTGTGACACACCTCTCTCCTCCACCCCCTCCTCTTCTTCTTCCTCCATGGCCTCTTCCTCGGAACCAGCGGTGCTCCGTAGTCGTTCAAGGGGCTACGCAAGTACGCAGGCCAAAAGATGCCATGCGGTGCTTGAGCTGGTGTGCTTGGGGGACAGGAGTCACACTGGGGCAGAGGTTCTGTCAGCTCTGCAGGGGCAGGTTCAGAGGTGGTTGACGCCACGCCAACTTAAGGCAGGAATGGTGGTTTGCGACAATGGCACCAACCTCCTCTCTGCCCTCCGACAGGGACAAATGACCCATGTGCCCTGTTTGGCTCACGTCCTTAACTTGGTGGTGCAGCGGTTCTTGGGCAGGTACCCGGGCTTACAGGATGTCCTGAGGCAGGCCAGGAAAGTCTGTGTGCATTTCCGCCGGTCATATAATGCCAGTGCTCGGCTGACGGACCTCCAAAAGGAGTTTAACCTGCCCAAGAACCGCCTAATCTGTGACATGCCCACCAGGTGGAACTCAACGTTGGCCATGCTGCAGCGGCTGCACACGCAGCAGAGGGCCATCAATGAGTACCTGTGCGACTATGGCACCAGGACAGGGTCAGGGGAGCTTGGTTTTTTTTCCCCACGCCAGTGGGCCATGATCAGGGATGCATGCACTGTCCTGTCACCATTTGAGGAGGCCACGAGGATGGTGAGCAGTGACAGTGCATGCATCAGTGACACTGTCCCCCTTGTCCACCTGTTGGAGCACACGCTGCGTGGAATAATGGACAGGGCACTTGAGGCAGAACAGAGGCAGGAAGAGGAGGACTTCCTTAGCTCTCAAGGCCCCCTTTATCCAGACAGTGTTCCTGCGTGCCCGCCGATCACGCAGGAAGAGGACGAGGAGGAAGAGGAGGAGGAGGAAGATTGTGTCAGTATGGAGGTGGAGCCTAGCACTCAGCATCAGCAGCAGTCTTTAAGGGATCAGTCCCAAGAAACACATGGACTTGTACGTGGCTGGGAGGAGGTGGCTGCGGACCATGTCGTCCTTAGTGACCCAGAGGACTCCGGACCGAATGCCTCAGCAAACCTACGCTGCATGGCCTCCCTGATCCTGCAAAGCCTGCGTAAGGATCCTCGTATTCGTGGTATCAAGGAGAAGGACCAATACTGGCTGGCAACCCTCCTTGATCCACGTTACAAGGGTAAGGTTGCGGACCTTATTTTGCCATCGCAGAGGGAGCAGAGGATGAAACATCTTCGGGAGGCCTTGCAGAAAGGTCTGTGCAACGCGTTCCCAGAGACTGGGAGGTTAAAAAACTCCTGTTTCTGGACAACGTGTTGCTGAGGCTTCGGTCAGTCAAAGAAGGAGAGGTGGAGAAGGTGGCCGTCTGACCAATGCGTTCAGACAATTTTTTGGTCCGCAGCCCCAAGGTATGATCGGTTCCAGCAACCATCGCCAGCGTCTGTTTTACATGGTGCAGGAATACCTAGGGGCAAGATCAGACTTGGACACCTTTCCCACCGAAAATCCTCTGGGTTACTGGGTCTTGAGGATGGATCACTGGCCAGAGCTTGCACAGTATGCAATTGAGCTACTGGCCTGTCCTGCATCCAGCGTTCTTTCGGAACGCACATTCAGTGCTGCTGGAGGCGTGGTAACCGATCACAGGGTGCGTCTGTCCACTGACTCGGTCGATCGACTGACCTTCATAAAAATGAATGAGTCTTGGATCACCACCAGCTACCAAGCACCTGATGCTGATGTAACTGAATAATTTTTTTTGAAATCTCAGATCCCTTCAAAGACTGCCTATGCTGATGCTGAGTGACTATCCCTGAGTAATTATCCTCTTCCTCCTCAATCATCACGCTGATAGCTTGTAAGAGCATTTTTGGTTCTGGGCGCCACCACCAGTGCCTAAGGCACAATTTTTCAGCCCCTGTTTAACAGGGGCGTGTAATTACGATTTTTGATGTAATACTTTGCAGCAGGGCTCGTTCCTGCATTCCAACTAGAGTGTCTGTGAGGGGTTGCAGTGTTGTGGCACCAGCACCAGTGCCTAAGGCCTAATTTTTCAGCTCCTGTTCAACAGGGGCATGTAATTACAATTCTTGATCTAATATTTCACAGCAGAGCCCTGTGAGGGCTTACAGTGTTGTGGCCACAGCAACACCTAAGGCCCAAATTTCTGCTGAGTATATAGGGCAGGACCCTACTTTCAAACAACTAACTTACAAACGACTCCTACTTGCAAACGGAAGGAGACAACAGGAAGTGAGATGAAATCTACCCCTAGGAAGGGAAATTCTCTCCTGTAAGAGTTAATATGGGAAAAACATTTCTCCTTTCCACTGATGCTTTCCAATCCATTGGGACAAAAAGTGAGGTGAAATCTTCTGAAGAGGAGGAAAGACAGCAAAACAAATGTCACAGGGGTGATAACCCTTCCCTATGTTTTCCAAAAAGCTTAAAAAAGATTTTTTGGCTGGAGCTAAACACGTTAAAAATGTACCCGTTCAAAATTACAAAGAGATTCTACTTAACAACAAACCTACAGCCTGTATACTGCTGTTCAGAGTATATAGGGCCTGGTGGCCCCACACCTTTCCTTATTTTAATTTGGGTGCGGGGTTCCCCTTAATATCCATACAAGACCCAAAGGGCCTGGTAATGGACTGGGGGGTAACCATGCCATTTGTCTCACTGATTTTCATCCATATTGCCAGGACCCGACATTACATTAAACCCGCAAGCAGTTTTAAATGAGATTTTTTCCTTTAAAAATGACATTTGGTGCAGGGACTGTTCTAAACACGGGAAACACACGTCACTTTACAGGCATACTATAGACACCCCTCAGGTACGATATTTAAAGGAATATTTCACTTTTTTTTTTTTTTTACTTTAAGCATCATTAAAATCACTGCTCCCGAAAAAACGGCCGTTTTTAAAAGTTTTTTTTGCATTAATACATGTCCCCTGGGGTAGGACCCGGGTCCCCAAACCCTTTTTAGGACAATACCATGCAAATTAGCCTTTAAAATGAGCACTTTTGATTTCGAACGTTCGAGTCCCATAGACGTCAATGGGGTTCTAACGTTCGTGCGAACTTTCGGTCCGTTCGCAGGTTCTGGTGCGAACCGAACCGGGGGGTGTTCGGCTCATCCCTACTCAAGACCACAAATCGATACTTTGTTCTGTATTTTCCCCAAAAGGGGTGATACTGGGAGGTGGGTAGGTGGTGGAACCAAGGAATGGTCCTCGGAGGTAGGTAGGGGGTAGAACCAAGGAATGGTCCCCCGAGGTGGGTAGGGGGTGGAACCAAGGAATGGTCCTCGGAGGTGGGCAGAACCAAGGAATGTTCCTTAGAGGTGGGTAGGGAATGGAACCAAGGAATGTTCCTCGGAGGTGGGTAGGGGGTGGAACCAAGGAACGTTCCTCGGAGGTGGGTAGGGGGTGGAACCAAGGAACGTTCCTCGGAGGTGGGTAGGGGATGGAACCAAGGAATGGTCCTCGGAGGTGGGTAGGGGGATGGAACCAAAGGATGTTCCTTGGAGGTGGGTAGGGGACGGAACCAAGGAATGTTCCTCGAAGGTGGGTAGGGGGATGGAACCAAGGAATAATATTTACAATATTATTCATTATTACATATTATTATTTTTTTTACAATTTTTTGGAACCGCATGGGGGGGGGGGCGGCTTTATTAGTGGTCTAAA
This sequence comes from Aquarana catesbeiana, assembly GCF_042186555.1. Classification (NCBI taxonomy): domain Eukaryota; kingdom Metazoa; phylum Chordata; class Amphibia; order Anura; family Ranidae; genus Aquarana; species Aquarana catesbeiana. The sequence goes on from NC_133334.1 coordinate 281,370,408, forward strand.
AAAAAAATTAATGAAATATTAGTGGTCTAAACAGACTCCTGATGTCTCACTTTTGAGACAGAGAAAGGGACTAAGGATACAGATTCCTTAGTGTTCTATGCTAAGCGGTTTCCTGTTCATTCACATACTGAAGCATTGTAAACATAGCTTAATATGCTTCAGTTGTGAATGGACACAAGAGTGATAAGTACTGATCACTCACTGTATTTATTCAGGAATTCCCCATCCTGAAACATCCCCCACAGCAGCTGGTAGGAGAGAGGAGGACGGAAGCTGTCAGCACTGCGGGGGATGGGGAAGACATGGGGGGGCCTGAGTAGCAGGGGGAATCTGCATCACACGGGGTGATTAGGGTGTGCCCAGGCACACCCAGCACACCCTGTACACACACCTTAGTTCCTCACTATTGCCTCGCTGAGCTCATTGCCTACATAAGACACAGGGATTAGCCATGGATTGGCTATGCTGTGTTGGTACTCGAGTTTTAATAGCCAGTTTCCTGTGTTTTTGCAGGGTCCTCCTTTAGGTCCAAACACATATATACAGGTCTGTGAACTGATTAGTATTTCTAGTTGTATTAGGAATATTAGATGGATGCAGATTGCTCTGTACTCTCTATGGAATATGTTGGCGCTATAGAAATTAATTCCTCTCTTTGTCTCTGCAGTCAGTGGGATCGTACAACCTTACTGTCCAAGCGGCCGATATGATGGGGGAAGGGCTCGCCAACAGTGCCAGAGTCGTCATTTCTATAGGAGATCTCAATGACAACGCTCCGGAGTTCACACAGAGTGAGGTAAGGCACATCCGGGCTCAGAGGAAGTGAATTAAATGATGCTGGCTGTGACAGAGCCAACCAGGACGGGGGCTTCTAGAGAGGACTAGGGACAAGCCTCCTACCCACTGATTATGGATCATTCTCTAATGATGGACACCAACTTGATGAACGCTGAGAGCGAGGCTTGGATTATTTCTCTGAATAAGGACAATAAAGCTCCGGAGTGGATGGAAAGGTGTAATTTTAATCTTGTACAGGTTCATGGTCAGAGGGAATATGGTGGCCCTCCTGCAGACTGGGTTGGAGAAGCTTCTCTACTTTGGACAGAAATATTTATCATCAACAATCCTCAAGAAATCTATGAAGATAAATGAATTTGACTTTTCAGACTGCTGGAACTTTGTATGAGTTTTGTCTTATGATGACTTTTCTAATGGCTTGTTGCCGGACTGTGTGGGGTGGGTTGCCGGACTGTCTGGAGTGGGTTGCCGGACTGTCTGGGGTGGGTTGCTGGACTGTGTGGGGTGGGTTGCCGGACTGTCTGAAGTGGGTTGCCGGACTGTCTGAAGTGGGTTGCCGGTCTGTGTGGGGTGGGTTGCCGGACTGTGTGGGGTGGGTTGCCGGACTGTCTGGAGTGGGTTGCCGGACTGTGTGGGGTGGGTTGACAGACTGTCTGGAGTGGGTTGCTGGACTGTGTGGGGTGGGTTGCTGGACTGTGTGGGGTGGGTTGACAGACTGTCTGGAGTGGGTTGCCGGACTGTCTGAAGTGGGTTGCCGGACTGTCTGAAGTGGGTTGCCGGACTGTGTGGGGTGGGTTGCCGGACTGTGTGGGGTGGGTTGCTGGACTGTCTGGAGTGGGTTGCCAGACTGTGTGGGGTGGGTTGACAGACTGTCTGGAGTGGGTTGCTGGACTGTGTGGGGTGGGTTGCCGGACTGTGTGGGGTGGGTTGCCGGACTGTGTGGGGTGGGTTGCCGGACTGTGTGGGGTGGGTTGCCGGACTGTGTGGGGTGGGTTGCCGGACTGTGTGGGGTGGGTTGCCGGACTGTGTGGGGTGGGTTGCCGGACTGTGTGGGGTGGGTTGCCGGACTGTGTGGGGTGGGTTGCCGGACTGTGTGGGGTGGGTTGCCAGACTGTCTGGGGTGGGTTGCCGGACTGTGTGGGGTGGGTTGCCGGACTGTCTGGAGTGGGTTGCCGGACTGTGTGGGGTGGGTTGCCGGACTGTGTGGGGTGGGTTGCCAGACTGTCTGGGGTGGGTTGCCGGACTGTGTGGGGTGGGTTGCCGGACTGTCTGGAGTGGGTTGCCGGACTGTGTGGGGTGGGTTGCCGGACTGTGTGGGGTGGGTTGCCGGACTGTCCATCAAATGCATGAAGATGAAGATGCATTTGATAGACTTTTGTATTTGCTTTTTTTCATTGCTCATTTGTGAGTTTGATACTTTTACCCATAAATACATTTTAATGTTATAAAGGTGATACGCAAGGCTGGTGTGCCCCCCTGTTTTCTGCTTCTCTTTTATAGTTTCTTCTGGGTTCCCCCTGACCTGAGTGGCAGCACAGCCGATGCGGTGGTGGGATTTGCAGAGAGCTTCTTCCCTGCTAACCACGCGGCAATCTTTTGAGCGCAGGAGCAATTTTGTTTTCTTTTTGTATACAGACAGCAAATGAAAGTCTCTTTTATATTTGTAGTTTTCCCGTCTCATTTCCTTTTTGCTCTTCATTGTGTTTGCAGTTCCTCCTGGAGGTTCCTGAACAGACCAGCGGCGTGGATATCGGCAGAGTGAGCGTCACGGACCGAGACCTCCGCGGCTCCCCCAACTGGCTGGTGCAATTCTCTATCACCGCTGGGGACCCCCAGGGTGCTTTTGCAATTCATACAGACCCCCAGACCAATGAGGGGATCCTATCTGTCGTCAAGGTAATCGCAGTATCCAAACTTACATTGGACCATACATGGGGGGGGGGGTCAGTGTCCGTCATCATTATAGGTTGTATGTTCTGTGCTGTCATCAGCAGGCCGGGCCGGGGGTACTTGGGGGAGGTTTAGCAGCAAGAACGCGCTTACTTAAGGACCGAGCCTCTTTCTGAGGTTTGTTGTTTACAAGTTAAAAACAGTTTTTTTTTGCTAGAAAATTTCTTAGAACCCCCAAACATTATACATTTTTTGTCTAACGCCCTAGAGAATACATTTGAGGTCGTTGCAATACTTTCTGTCACAACGTATTTGCGCAGCGGTCTTACAAGCGCACTTTTTTGGGAAAAAATACACTTTTTTGAATAAAAAAAAAAGACTACGGTAAAGTAAGACCAATTTTTTTTTTTATATTGTGAAAGATAATGTTACGCCGAGTAAATTGATACCCAACATGTCACGCTTCAAAATTGCGCCCGCTTGTGCAATGGCGACATTTTAAAAAATTCTACAGGTTGCACTTTTCGAGTTACAGAGGAGGTCTAGGGCTAGAATTATTGCTCTCGCTCTACCGATTGCGGCGATACCTCACATGTGTGGTTTGAACACCGCTTTCATATGCAGGCGCTACTCACTTATGCGTTCGCTTCTGCACGCGAGCTCGTCGGTTATAAAAAATTTTTTTTTTCTTATTTATTTTACCTTTTATTTTTTTATTTTTACACTGTTCTTTAACAAAAAAAGTGTCACTTTACTTCCTATTACAAGGAATGTAAACATCCCTTGAAAAAAAGCATGACAGGTCCACTTAAATATGAGATCTGGGGGGTCAAAAAGACGTCACATCTCATATTTACACTAAATTGCAATAAAAAAAAAAAATTGTTGTCATTTAAAAAAAATACACAAAAAAAAAAAAAAAAAAAAAAAGGCCCTTTAAGAGCTATGGGTGAAAGTGAGGTTTTGACGTCCCTTCTGCCCTGCATTGATATGGAGACGGGTGGGGGGGGGGGGCATCTTCCCCCCTCACTCATCTCCATGTCACACAAGAGAGAAGACAAAATATCACTCAAACGTTTATTGTATGACAAATACTAAATCTTAAAAAGACATACGAAAAGGTAAATGAATTATCATTTGTTACTATGTATTTTTGCATAAATAATGTGTAACAAAAAAAAAAACAAAAACAAAACAAAACACAAGGAAGAGAAAAATAAATAAATAAAATAAATTGGGAAATAAATTTTAAAAATATAATGGAAAAGGAAATAATAATATGTACAGGAAGGTAAATGGAAAAAGCAAACGAAGTACAACCTATATTTGAATATTGAAAAAAAGAGACGTAAGATAGAAAAAGAGAGATTAAAAAGGAAAAAGAAAAGATAAAGTAATAAAATGAGAAGGTCGGTGGAATCGGAGAAGATGATCGGCGGGGAGGAAGGAACTTGATAAATAAAATTAAGTAAGAAAGGACAACATTTTAGGTGAAGTTGAAAATTCCATCCCTGCGTAGAATAGTTTGTAAAAAGAAGCCATAGTTACCATTAGCCATGGCAATTATATATTTTTTCCCAATATTTACCTTTTTAGAGGGTGGTTCACAAGGATGGTAAGTACAAGCTACTGACACCACCTCCTGTAACATGAACCTATGACGTGATGACGTCAGCGCCATTCTCTGCTTCCTTCTACTGTCAGTACAACTGTCTGGGGGAAGCGGGTGGAATGACACTAGACATCATCCAACCTCGAAGAAGACCGGCAGTGCTGGATCTCTCAGTGGTAAGTCTGCAGAGTACAGCACTGGATAGGAGGTGAGTATTGCAGCAGGAGCTTCACAAGTCTCATACAAGTCATGTTTTCCAGGTGTTTTTTTTTCGCACTGTATTATATTATAACCAATGGTATCACAGAGCTCAGTAAACGTCTCTCTCTTGTATTCTGCAGCCTCTAGATCACGAGGGGACGGCCATGTATAACCTGACCGTGTCCGTTCAGAACGAGGCCCAGCTCCTTCCCTCTGTTCCCCGCACTTCCCGCTCCAAAGCGGGCGTAACTGTGATTGTGAAGAATTTGAATGAGCCCCCCGTCTTCCTGGAAAATCCCATGATGGCGAGAGTGAAAGAGGGGAGCCCCCCGGGGAGTGATGTCGCGGTGTACGTCGCTGTAGATCCGGACAGTGGTCTGGCCCAGGACATCCGGTGAGACGTTGTCCCACATGCTGTGATGTTGGCACCATAGATCCATTATTAATGTCTGAGCTTAGCAATGGCAGTTAAAGGCTTTCCAATGACAACTTTGGGGCCCAGGCTTTTCCAACATGGCAGTTAATGGCTTTCCAATGACAACTTTGGGGCCCGGGCTTTTCCAACATGGCAGTTAATGGCTTTCCAATGACAACTTTGGGGCCCGGGCTTTTCCAACATGGCAGTTAATGGCTTTCCAATGACAACTTAGGGGCCCGGGCTTTTCCAACATGGCAGTTAATGGCTTCCCAATGACAACTTTGGGGCCCGGGCTTTTCCAACATGTCAGTTAATGGCTTCCCAATGACAACTTTGGGGCCCGGGCTTTTCCAACATGTCAGTTAATGGCTTCCCAATGACAACTTTGGGGCCCGGGCTTTTCCAACATGTCAGTTAATGGCTTTCCAATGACAACTTTGGGGCCCGGTCTTTTCCAACATGGCAGTTAATGGCTTTCCAATGGCAACTTTGGGGCCCGGGCTTTTCCAACATGTCAGTTAATGGCTTCCCAATGACAACTTTGGGGCCGGGGCTTTTCCAACATGGCAGTTAATGGCTTTCCAATGGCAACTTTGGGGCCCGGGCTTTTCCAACATGTCAGTTAATGGCTTCCCAATGACAACTTTGGGGCCCGGGCTTTTCCAACATGGCAGTTAATGGCTTTCCAATGGCAACTTTGGGGCCCGGGCTTTTCCAACATGTCAGTTAATGGCTTCCCAATGACAACTTTGGGGCCGGGGCTTTTCCAACATGGCAGTTAATGGCTTTCCAATGACAACTTTGGGGCCCGGGCTTTTCCAACATGGCAGTTAATGGCTTCCCAATGACAACTTTGGAGCCCTGGCTTTTCCAACATGGCAGTTAATGGTTTCCCAATGACAACTTTGGGGCCCGGGCTTTTCCAACATGGCAGTTAATGGCTTCCCAATGACAACTTTGGAGCCCTGGCTTTTCCAACATGGCAGTTAATGGTTTCCCAATGACAACTTTGGGGCCCGGGCTTTTCCAACATGGCAGTTAATGGCTTCCCAATGCTGAAACAGATGAATTGAAAACTGGGATATCGCTATGAGATTTATATGAAATCACCAGACTGGGCCTTTTCTGGCACTTTTTGTTTACATATTTACGTTGGACGATCGCTGTTTGCGTGTTGCGCGGGGCCGACGTGTGCATTCGTCTTTGCGTGCGAGCACGGGGGACAGAGGCACTTTCAATTTTTTTTTTTTTTTAACATTATTAATTTATTTTTTTATTTTACACTGTTGCTTTTTATTTTTTTAATCACATTTATTGCTGTCACAAGGAATGTAAACATCCTTTTGACAGCAATAGACAGTGACAGGTCCTCTTTGTGAAGAGATATGAGGTCTTAAACAATGGCGTCCCTAGGGGGGGGCCCAGAGGGGGCCCTGACCCCCCCAACATTATGCTGTGCCCCACCATGTGCCCCCCAATTAAAAAAAATTTATTTTTTTTTTTACAAAAAGGCAATGTCTAAGAGGGAGAGCGTCCCCAGTCAGCTCCTGTGGGTGATTCCTCCCCCCTCCCTCTGCTCGCTGACACTGCATAATGCGAGCGCTCACACAACCACAGCCGCCCGATCTGCTCCTTCCCCTTCATCCTCATTGGCAGGGAGAAGAGCGAGTTGCAGGAAGGATTCCACCAGGACTCTCAGTTACTGAAAAAACAGACTGATTTCTCCCGTCCTTAGGACAGGAGAATCAGCCTGTAAATTCCAAGAGATGCCAGACCAGAGCAGTCAATAGCAGGGGCAGGACAGCAAGAGGAGGCTGGGGAACCCCACAGTGGCAGAACACCAGGGCCCGGAGGCAAGACAACCATTGCAACCCTGATAGTTCTCCCACTGCTTTCCTTATATTTTCTTGGTATGCTGGTGACATATATCTCTTGTTTTCTGCCTCCCTGGGGGGCCCCAATACAGTAGGAAGGAAGCTCCCTGCAGAACATGTGAAAGGGCCGTTGTGGGATCGTAGTAAAGGGCCCCAGGTTACCGTAGTGGAGACCCAATCAAAGCCAATCCGGACACAGCCACTAGTCCCAATTTAACATCCATGCAGGTGTGGGTGTGTGTCCCTAAATACACGCGGTCTGGTTTTGGTGACACAGGGTGTCAAATACGGACCAGCGGCTGCTGGTGAGATACTCCTTTGGGAGAATCTCACCAAAAATAAAATTTGTGTTCCAGGGGATGCCCAAAATCTGACACCTGTGCATTCTCTGTGGGCAAAGATAGACCTTGCCACGGGTGTCAAATGTAGGGCATCCCCTGCAACAGAAATGTTTTTTTTTTTTTTGCTGAGATACTCCCAAAGGAAAATTACATCTAAAGGGATGCAGACCCTGACACTTTCCTCATTAGAGCCCTGCAGGTGCAGCAGCTAATTGATGATTATAACACCACTCCTATTCACATTCAGTTTGCACTTTTTGTACGGAACACCTGTGCATCCTGTGTGGGCCAAGCTGACCCTTGCATGGGTGTACACATTGATACGCCCCGTGTGAACGAGGCCCAATGCAGGCTAAAGCTGCATGTTACTAACGCCCTAAAGGATTGCATTGTGTATTTAGTTACCAACAATTCACAGCAAAGATCTGCAAAGTCATTTATAATCCAAATATAGGAGCAACCTTCCTAAAACCCTTCCCCCGAAATAAGGGAGATTCTGTGTCCACGCTGCATGGTGATTGGTGCAGATTGTTGTTTTAGGCTGCTAAAAGCACATTTGTGGTGGAGACAAATTCCAGGAACTGTGAAATGTCTGATATTACAGAGCTGTCCAATCATAAATCACCGTCTTCTCCTCCTCCTCCTCCAGGTACTCTCTGGTCTCCGACCCGGCAAATTGGCTGCTCTTGGATCCACAGACTGGAAAGATTTGGACCACCTTCACCATGGACCCAAAATCCCCCTTCCTGCAGGGGGGGTGGTACACGGCGCTGATCAGAGCCACCGACAATGGTGAGAAATCCTAAATGATGGGGCACTATTCCTCCCACTGACACCAATGATGGGACACTATTCCTCCCACTGATACCAATGATGGGACACTATTCCTCCCACTGACACCAATGATGGGACACTATTCCTCCCACTGACACCAATGATGGGACACTATTCCTCTCACTGATACCAATGATGGGACACTATTCCTCCCACTGATACCAATGATGGGACACTATTCCTACCACTGACACCAATGATGGGACACTATTCCTCCCACTGACACCAATGATGGGACACTATTCCCCCCACTGACACCAATGATGGGACACTATTCCTCCCACTGACACCAATGATGGGACACTATTCCTCCCACTGACACCAATGATGGGACACTATTCCCCCCACTGACACCAATGATGGGACACTATTCCTACCACTGACACCAATGATGGGACACTATTCCTACCACTGACACCAATGATGGGGCACTATTCCTCCCACTGACACCAATGATGGGGCACTATTCCTCCCACTGACACCAATGATGGGGCACTATTCCTCCCACTGACACCAATGATGGGGCACTATTCCTCCCACTGACACCAATGATGGGGCACTATTCCTCCCACTGATACCAATGATGGGGCACTATTCCTCCCACTGATACCAATGATGGGACACTATTCCTCCCACTGATACCAATGATGGGACACTATTCCTCCCACTGACACCAATGATGGGGCACTATTCCTCCATCTGATACCAATGATGGGGCACTATTCCTCCCACTGATACCAATGATGGGGCATTATTCCTCCCACTGATACCAATGATGGGACACTATTCCTCCCACTGATACCAATGATGGGGCACTATTCCTCCCACTGATACCAATGATGGGACACTATTCCGCCCACTGATACCAATGATGGGACACTATTCCGCCCACTGATACCAATGATGGGACACTATTCCTCCCACTGATACCAATGATGGGACACTATTCCTCCCACTGACACCAATGATGGGACACTATTCCTCCCACTGATACCAATGATGGGACACTATTCCTCCCACTGATACCAATGATGGGACATTATTCCGCCCACTGATACCAATGATGGGACACTATTCCTCCCACTGATACCAATGATGGGACACTATTCCTCCCACTGATACCAATGATGGGACACTATTCCTCCCACTGATACCAATGATGGGACACTATTCCGCCCACTGATACCAATAATGGGGACACTATTCCTCCCACTGATACCAATGATGGGACACTATTCCGCCCACTGATACCATTAATGGGGCACTATTCCTCCCACTGATACCAATGATGGGACACTATTCCGCCCACTGATACCAATGATGGGACACTATTCCTCCCACTGATACCAATGATGGGACACTATTCCTCCCACTGATACCAATGATGGGACACTATTCCGCCCACTGATACCAATAATGGGGACACTATTCCTCCCACTGACACCAATGATGGGACACTATTCCCCCCACTGACACCAATGATGGGACACTATTCCTCCCACTGACACCAATGATGGGACACTATTCCTCCCACTGACACCAATGATGGGACACTATTCCCCCCACTGACACCAATGATGGGACACTATTCCTACCACTGACACCAATGATGGGACACTATTCCTACCACTGACACCAATGATGGGGCACTATTCCTCCCACTGACACCAATGATGGGGCACTATTCCTCCCACTGACACCAATGATGGGGCACTATTCCTCCCACTGACACCAATGATGGGGCACTATTCCTCCCACTGACACCAATGATGGGGCACTATTCCTCCCACTGATACCAATGATGGGGCACTATTCCTCCCACTGATACCAATGATGGGACACTATTCCTCCCACTGATACCAATGATGGGACACTATTCCTCCCACTGACACCAATGATGGGGCACTATTCCTCCATCTGATACCAATGATGGGGCACTATTCCTCCCACTGATACCAATGATGGGGCATTATTCCTCCCACTGATACCAATGATGGGACACTATTCCTCCCACTGATACCAATGATGGGGCACTATTCCTCCCACTGATACCAATGATGGGACACTATTCCGCCCACTGATACCAATGATGGGACACTATTCCGCCCACTGATACCAATGATGGGACACTATTCCTCCCACTGATACCAATGATGGGACACTATTCCTCCCACTGACACCAATGATGGGACACTATTCCTCCCACTGATACCAATGATGGGACACTATTCCTCCCACTGATACCAATGATGGGACATTATTCCGCCCACTGATACCAATGATGGGACACTATTCCTCCCACTGATACCAATGATGGGACACTATTCCTCCCACTGATACCAATGATGGGACACTATTCCTCCCACTGATACCAATGATGGGACACTATTCCGCCCACTGATACCAATAATGGGGACACTATTCCTCCCACTGATACCAATGATGGGACACTATTCCGCCCACTGATACCATTAATGGGGCACTATTCCTCCCACTGATACCAATGATGGGACACTATTCCGCCCACTGATACCAATGATGGGACACTATTCCTCCCACTGATACCAATGATGGGACACTATTCCTCCCACTGATACCAATGATGGGACACTATTCCGCCCACTGATACCAATAATGGGGACACTATTCCTCCCACTGATACCAATGATGGGACACAATTCCGCCCACTGATACCATTAATGGGGCACTATTCCTCCCACTGATACCAATGATGGGACACTATTCCCTCCACTGATACCAATGATGGGGCACTGCTACCAATGATGGGGCACTATTCCTCCCACTGATACCAATGATGGGGCACTATTCCTCCCACTGATACCAATGATGGGACACTATTCCGCCCACTGATACCAATGATGGGACACTATTCCGCCCACTGATACCAATGATGGGACACTATTCCGCCCACTGATACCAATGATGGGGCACTATTCCTCCCACTGATACCAATGATGGGACACTATTCCGCCCACTGATACCAATGATGGGACACTATTCCGCCCACTGATACCAATGATGGGACACTATTCCGCCCACTGATACCAATGATGGGACACTATTCCGCCCACTGATACCAATGATGGGACACTATTCCTCCCACTGATACCAATAATGGGACACTATTCCGCCCACTGATACCATTGATGGGGCACTATTCCTCCCACTGATACCAATGATGGGACACTATTCCCTCCACTGATACCAATGATGGGGCACTGCTACCAATGATGGGGCACTATTCCTCCATCTGATACCAATGATGGGGCACTATTCCTCCCACTGATACCAATGATGGGGCATTATTCCTCCCACTGATACCAATGATGGGACACTATTCCTCCCACTGATACCAATGATGGGGCACTATTCCTCCCACTGATACCAATGATGGGACACTATTCCGCCCACTGATACCAATGATGGGACACTATTCCGCCCACTGATACCAATGATGGGACACTATTCCGCCCACTGATACCAATGATGGGACACTATTCCGCCCACTGATACCAATGATGGGACACTATTCCTCCCACTGATACCAATGATGGGACACTATTCCGCCCACTGATACCATTGATGGGGCACTATTCCTCCCACTGATACCAATGATGGGACACTATTCCGCCCACTGATACCATTGATGGGGCACTATTCCTCCAACTGATACCAATGATGGGACACTATTCCGCCCACTGATACCAATGATGGGGCACTATTCCTCCCACTGATACCAATGATGGGGCACTATTCCGCCCACTGATACCAATGATGGGGCACTATTCCTCCCACTGATACCAATGATGGGGCACTATTCCTCCCACTGACACCAATGATGGGACACTATTGATCTTTTATTAAAAGAATCAAGCAACCAATTTTATACAAAAGTAAAAAACAAAACCATAGTACAAAACTTCAACAGAAATCCAAGGAATACACATCCATGTTCAGAATATATACATAATCCACTACCAAAATTATTTACATAAAGCAGCAGAGAGGGCCCAAGAGGCACAACCCATCACCTATGTACGCAGCCATTTATCAAAAATTAATCCAAAAAATAATAATCTAGGGTGATAAGAGACAGACAGCCACACCCGGGAAAGAGACTCCTGGCAGTCAGGGAGGCTTGAAACCCCTCCACGCCTTCAACCAAGCCCCCTGACTCCGCTTGTCTCTCTCAAGTACCCGAATTTTCTCCACCTCATGTAAAATGTCATACACCACCACCTGAACAGGAAGGATTTTACGCCGAATGCTGACCTGACACCGTGCGTTCCAGGTGAAATAACGGACTACTAGGCTAACTAGAAAAAGTGTATCTAAACAAAAAACCCCACCAGTATTGAATGCTCCATACACCCACTCAGCATAACCCAGCCTGGAGAGGAAAGGAACACCGAGGGCCCGCCCCACCTGTTTGTACACCTCTATGTTAAAAGGGCAATGAAGCAGAAAATGGTCCATAGTCTCCTCCTCACCTGCACACTCCTCCCGAGGACAGCTACGATCCACCCCACTGCGGAATTTCAAATTGCCCCTAACATAGAGCCTCCCATGGAAGCACATCCAGGCCAGATCCCTGAATTTAGGAGGTACTCTGTCCAAATTAATAAGTCTTAACCCTGCCCTCAAAACTGGGCCTGGGCAATCCCTTAAGGCCAGTGGGTCATGAAAGACTTCGCTCAAGACTCGACTCATAAGGACTTTCCTCGGAACCGATCTGAGATCTTCAGCCGACAATCGCCACTGCCGTAATAACTTCAGGCACGGAGCGACATAGGCTGGTAGCTGACCACGATGACCCCTGAGATTCTTCACTTGGCCACCTTCTTCCCAAAGTCGCAGAAAAGGCCTAAACCAAGATCTAAAAATGCCTGCCCATCCAGGAGGTTCCACTGCAAGCATATTACCAATATTAAACTTGAGAAAAAGCAGTGAAAAGAAAAGAACTGGGTTGACCATACCTAAGCCACCCTCCCTCCTGGATAGATAGGTGACATTCCTCTTGATGGGGTTCAGTCTGTTCCCCCACAACATCTGGAAGAACACACTACTGACCCTAGCATAGAGAGACACTGGCAAGATGCAGACAAAGCTGACATACAAAAAGATCGGAATCAGGTAAGTCTTAATCAGATCAACCCTTTCCCTCATAGATAACTTCCATCTCTTCCAGCTGACCACCTTAGTATTGGCAATTTCCAGTCTGCCTTCCCAGTTTTTGAGGCCATAATCGCCGGGTCCAAATTCAATGCCTAGAATCTTAATTCTTTCCTGGGGCACTGGAAAGGTGTCCGGGAGATCAAAACCCTCACCTTCCTTTCCCATCCAGAAGACTTCACTCTTTTCCTGATTGATCTTGGAGCCTGATGCTTCAGAATACCGTGATGTCAGAGAGACCACCTCCTCTGCTTCATCCGCCCCGGTGACAATCACCGACACATCGTCCGCATAGGCAACAACCCTCAAAGGCGGCTCACCCGGAAGCCCCACTGGCACCCCACACAACATGCTGCTCTCTAGCCTCCTGATGAAGGGGTCGATTGCAAACACATAGAGCAGGGGACTCAGGGGACAACCCTGGCGCACCCCGGAGCCAACCTCAAAGGACTGCCCAACCCAACCATTAACAAGAGGAAAGCTCTCTGCCCCCTCATACAAGACTTTTAACCAATCGACAAAACCACCCGGCAGACCGTACTTACTAAGGAGCAACCACAGGTACTCATGGTTAACACGATCAAAAGCCTTTGCCTGATCCAATGTCAGCAAATACTTTCCCCAGCCTGCAGCCCTGCACCGCTCCAAGGCCTCCCGGACAGCTAAAACTGCTGTGAAGGTGCACCTACCCTGGACCGAACAGTGCTGATGGCGAGAAAGCAAAGACTCTGCTACTGACGATAGGCGCCAGAAAATGATCTTTGCCAGTATCTTTCTATCGACATTAAGAAGGCTGATGGGGCGCCAATTCTCAACCATCGAAGGATCTTTACCCTTTGAAAGAAGAATCACAGCTGAGTGCCTCATGGAAGAGGGAAGTACCCCCTCAGCAAGGCAACTGTTAAAAACCTCTACCAAATGTGGGGCCAGAATAGACTTAAAAGCTTTGTAAAACTCAGCCGTCAAGCCATCCGGTCCAGGTGACTTTTTGATGGCAAGCTGTTCAATTGCCCTTATCACCTCTTCAACTGTGATCTCCTCTGTCAAATTCATCAATGGGACATCTTCATCATTTAGACCTGGAGTAGAGTCCAAAAAGCTTTCCATCTTGTCACGGTCAAGCTCTTTCCTCCCAAGAAGGTCAGCATAAAAGGACCTCACGACCTCCAGAATCCCTGACCTGGACTTTGTCAAGGAACCTGTACTGTCCTTAAGGCTAACGACCGTTTTAACAGCTACACCTTGTTTGCAGTTCTGGTAAGGGTCAGGCGAGTGGTACTTCCCATAGTCCCTCTCCAGAACCAAAGAGGCATGCCGGTCATATTGACACTTCCTGAGAAGGAGTTTCACTTCGGAGATTGCCCCAGGATCTCCTCCTCTCGAGACAAGAATATCCAGCTTCCTCTGTAAACGTTGGTAGGTCATGTATTTATTAAACTGCTTTCTATTGGCTAGGCCCCTGAAGAATCCAGCAATCCTCTTTTTGGTCAGCTCCCACCACTCAGCCTTGCTGCTACAAAAGTCCAGGATGGTCACCTGTGCCTGAAAGAATTCCTCAAAGGATTGTCTAACATGTTCTTCCTTGAGTAGAGTCGAATTCAATCTCCAGATGCCCTTGCCCCTCTGAGGGGCGTCTGAAGCATTCAGGACCACAGATAGCATACAGTGATCAGAGAACTCTACTGCCTGCACCACTGGGGGTGAGAAAGCAGAGGTCTCCTTCAAAAAAAACCTATCTATTCTACTCTGACTATTACCTCGATGAAAGGTGAACCCAGTGTCATCCGGGAGGTGCTTAATGTGCACATCCACAAGACCAGCATCCCTAACCATACTATTTAAAAAAACGCTATCATATCCCAGCCTGTCCTTGAAGTCCTTCCTGTCCTTGGGCCTAGTTATTGTATTAAAGTCACCTCCAAAGACCACTTGCCAGGATGTAAAAAGAAATGGCTTGATCCTTGTAAAAAGGCATTTCCTGTCCCACTTTGTGTGCGGCCCATAAACATTAATTAGGCGCAGGTCCTGCCCTCCCACAAGGACGTCTAAGACCATACATCTCCCAATCTCCACCTCAATAACCCGCCGGACAGTTACCATGCCAGTTTTAAACAACACCGCCACACCGCCGTAAGGCTCGGCCGCAAGAGACCAGTAAGATGGACCATACCTCCACTCTCTCTTGGCCATATGAATATCTGCCAAGGAGGTGAGCCTAGTCTCTTGCAAAAATAAAATTTCAGCATCTAATTGGCTGAACAAAAAGAAGGCCATAGAACGAGCTCTTACTGACTTAATGCTGGCGACATTTATTGTCACCACTTTTAACGGAGGGGGAACCGCCATTTGGGTTATTGGGTGGTTTGCTTCTTAGCTCCCCTCTGCTGCTCATCACCAGAAGCCTCTCTCTTTCTTGAGGCCGCCTCAAACTCCATTTCGGAATCAGAACTTCGCTCCGAAGAAGCTCCAGATGAAGAGATATCCCAATTAGAGGACCTATAACGGTTGGAGACAGGCACTGGAGCCTGTTCCGCCCTCACCACCTGCTTCTTCCGCTTCCCAACCTTCCTTCTCTCCTCCAGGTACTGCAGGTCAGCTTCAGAGATGCCCTCATCTCTTACTTTTTTCTGTGAAGTCTTTCCACAAGACTTCTTTACAGAGGAAGAAGCAACCTTTTTAGTACCCACTACCACTCCTGGTGGGAGGGGTGCTCCCTTTGAATCAGACTTAGGAGGTGTAGACTCCTGGGGGGTAACTGACTCAGGGGGCACAGACTTGGAAGGTTCTGACACAAGAGGAGGGGATACAGTAGGCTGGGGGGACACAGAGACAGATACAGAAGGAATACTTACAGACACATGAGGGGTGGCCACAGGAACTGGAGAGGGATCCTGAGCAGGGCCAGGGGAGTCGGTCACCGCAGAGGAGGATGGTACACCAGGGGCATCACCCTCCATCCTGTCCAGCCTTGACAAGTCATCAAGTACCTCCTTCTCCATATTGTGCCAGGCTTCAGGACATCTGCTGTAGGGGTGGCCAAGGCGCAGGCACAGGTTGCACCTGATCATTTCGGTGCAGTCCTTAGCCATATGACCCTGACCCCGACACACTGAACATATCAAGGCTGAACAGGAGGAGCTCAAATGCCCCTTTTCTCCACAGCGGTGACACAGCTTCGGCTGACCAGGGTAAAAAACAGTCATCCTATCCCTCCCTATAAAAGCTGAGGAGGGCAGGTGACGGACAACATTCCCATCCCTGGCCAACCTGACTGTAACCGACCAACCCCCAGTCCAGATGTTACGCTCATCAAGGATTTTATTGGGCTTGGTCAAAACCTCCCCATAGTTCCTTAACCAAACCTCTAGATCCCGGGCAGGGACACTCTCATTAGTGAGGATAATTGTGATTTTTTTTACTGTAGACCTCTGAGAAACTGCAACTGGGGCCAGACCTTCCCATTCAGGTCTTGACCTGCAACGAGCCTCATATCTCTCCCAGAACAGGTCAAGACCCTCTGGCCTGGTGAAGCTAACTGTATAATCCCGTGTCCCAGCTACATGTATAAAGGCATACAGATCATTTGCCCCAAAACCCATCTCTAAAATCAAATCCACCACTGCACGCCGTGCTGGAGGGATCGCACCACCTTCCCATTTCAGAACAACAACATTACGTCTGGGACCCCCAGCAGAAGCCAGAGACCCAAGACCAGATCCTGGGGTGCTCAAAGTGGTAGCCTGTAGGGGAAAACCCCGCTTGGGAGCAGAGCTACCAGGAGCAGAGCGTACCACCTGAGCAAAGGTAAGTTTATCAGGGCCAAGGCCCCACACTGAAGTCACAGCAGTCTGTACATTACTATTATTATTCACTGCTTGAACGGAGTTGGTAGGACTGTCCACACTTGAACTGGGACCATTGTTCATCACACTGGTACTGGGATGATTTTTATCAGTCACACAAACATTCACATTCCCATCAGGAATAATCACAGTTTCTGCTGCAATACCAGCTGTCTCCTGAAGCTGTGCTGTAGAGTCCTTAGCAGCTGTGGGGCAAACAGCTTCAGCCAAAGGGGGGTTAATAGGCTCTGCTGAATCTTGTAGTTCATCTGCAGGAATGTCATTTTTTAAAAGCAAACTTTGCTGTACTGCAGCATCAGCAGGCACAGCATTACTACAGATAGGACTAGCAGCCTGACTCTCACTGGGCACATTGTCTGTATCAGTCACAGTGTTGAATGGCACAAAAATTGTTTTATCCACAATATGGGACTTGACAGGCTTTACCTTGTCAGGCACATTGTCTGTAATGTCCTCATCATTAAATGCCAGCTGATCCCCCCGCATAGGAGACTCCATTACCTGGATGGCCCTGAGCATGCCTCCTGAGTCCTGGGAAGGCATGGGGCTGCTTACCTCTACCTGAGGGGGCAGGGGGTCAGAACTGGGGGTCTCCTCCTCCACCTCCATCTTTGTCATCCTCGCAAACCTTTTATCATTGTAAAACTTTTCCTTAAATGGCCCATCTCTTCCTTCCATGATGGACACAATGGTCTCCTGATGTTCCACCCGAACCTTGGCCAGTTGGATCTCCGGATCCATGGACCCTCGTTTCTGGCTATGCAAGCCCTCACGCTGCCTTCTCAGGCGCTTCAGCTCCGCTCTCAGTTTATAGAGCTTGTCTCTTTCCCTATTCAGGGCTTTAATCCCGGCCACCACTCGCTCCTGAATTGCCTCTGAGCCTTCATCCTTACCAGGGGCAGAAAGATCACAAGCCATGGCTTGTACAGAGGAAGGCATGTCACCTGATGGCCCAGGAGATGGCTGGGAGCTTCCAGCAGGAGAGGCCCTGCTGGCCTCCATGGCTTCCCCAGAAAGGGGCCAGGAGAGCTGGGAGAGATTTCCTCACCACTCCCCTCTCACACAGATCTGCAGCAGCTCCAGAGAGACAGCCTCCTCCTGACACACCTGTGCTCCAATGATGGGTGGGGCACTATTCCTCCCACTGATACCAATGATGGGGCACTATTCCTCTCACTGATACCAATGATGGGACACTATTCCTCCCACTGATACCAATGATGGGACACTATTCCTCCCACTGATACCAATGATGGGGCACTATTCCTCCCACTGATACCAATGGTGGGGCACTATTCCTCCCACTGACACCAATGATGGGGCTCTATTCCTCCCACTGATACCAATGATGGGGCACTATTCCTCCCACTGATACCAATGATGGGGCACTATTCCTCCCACTGACACCAATGATGGGGCACTATTCCTCCCACTGACACCAATGATGGGACACTATTCCTCCCACTGACACCAATGATGGGGCTCTATTCCTCCCACTGATACCAATGATGGGGCACTATTCCTCCCACTGACACCAATGATGGGGCACTATTCCTCCCACTGACACCAATGATGGGACACTATTCCTCCCACTGACACCTATGCTAGGGAATTGTTTACTCCCATTGGTCACAGTCCGGCCCCCCTAAACTCTGAAGGTCAGTAAACTGGCCCTTTGTTTAGAAAGTTTGGAGACCCCTGCCCTGGGACAAGCAGGACTACAGAGCACCTTTTGCTTCGTCTCTTCTCTGTAACACATTGGAGGAGGTGTTTTATAGTCCACAGACAGTAGTGATATGTGCAGCACAGGCAGAGAGTACAGAAAGGTTAGCAGCTCACAAGATTTCTGGTGGTATATTTATCAGATCACAAGGGTGCCACTAATAGAAGTTGATTGTTGGGGTGATAAAAACTTTACATCTCCACAAAGATGCCATTTAGATACACTCTGTACTATTTATTTCTCACAGCCCTACCCCCACTAAGTGCCACGGGGACGCTCTCGGTGGAGGTGGTGGAGCTGAATGACCACGCTCCGGTGTTACAGCAGCTTTCCGTGGAGCTGTGCAGTGACCCGCGTCTGGGCCAGGGCGTCCTACTGAGCGCCACCGATGAAGACCTGCCACCCCAGGCCCACCCCTTCCACTTCCAGCTGGATGAGTCCTCCAGGACGTGGACCCTGAACTGGAGCGTCAGCGACCTCAATGGTGAGAGAGCCGGAAAAGGGACTCAAAATATACCCAAAGCAATGTGGGGATTTCTTTTTTTTTAGATTCTTTTCACAAAAGCAGAAACTGGATTAAAGTGGTTGTAAACCTCAGACATGAAATCTGAACAAAGCACATTCCTCTATAGTGTGTACTTGTCTCAGTCCAGAGCACTAAGTGTCATTTCTGTCTGCTGCCTCCTTCCTCTGCTATCTGCATGAGTCACTTCTGACAAGTTTTCCTGACACCAAGAGATAAAAAGGTGACAGGGGAGGGAGCTCCAGCACACGGTCTATGATTGACAGCCTCAGCTCTGTTCCTGTGTGAAGGGGGGGGGTGTCCCTTCCCTCCTCCAATCAGCTCTCACTGAGCTCTGCAGAGTGTAACTTCACCTCCCCTCCCCCTTTTTTCTGAGCTCTGAGACAAGCTTTGTAAATTCAGCACTTTGAACAGATGTGGAGAAGAGAAGACGGCAGATAAACAGGTACAACTCATGTAGGAGGATTTGTTTCATCTCTGTGTATCACCTGAAATCAGTCACTACACTGGGGATATGGAGGGTTTACAACCACTTTAAAGTTGAACCCCCCAAAAAAACTTTGTATTAATGTTCAGTAAGAGTCAAAACTTCTGTGATTTTTTTTTTCGTTCTCACCGGGGAGATTTCCCCTCACTTCCTGTATTGGTGACACCAGTGCAAGAAACGAGGGTTCTGGTGTCACCAGGACAGGAAGACATAAAGAACTAAAAGCCATGACTGATGTCCTCAGAGATCAGGAGATGAGGACTGCAGACAGACGGGTGCTGGTACTGATTCTGATCTCTCCTCTCCAGGTACCCACGCCATGCTGGAGCTGCTGACCGAGGTGGAACCCGGCCTTCACCCGCTGCCTTTGTTGGTGTCAGACTCTGGAGATCCACCCCTGGCACAGCTCTATGTGCTGAATGTGACCGTGTGCCAGTGTGACGCGGTGGGCATCTGTAGTGGCAGCGCAGCCTCTCTCTTCAGCTCAGGAGCTGGCATCAGCCTAACCGCCCTCATCATCATCATGAGCAGCATTGCCCTCCTACTGGGTGAGTGCCCCCTGTAATCAGCTCAGGGGTGGTGTCAGTCTAACCACCCTCATCATTATCATGGGCAGCATTGCCCTCCTACTGGGTGAGTGCCCCCTGTACCCAGCTCAGGGGTGGTGTCAGCTCACCGCCCTCATCATAATGAGCAGCATTGCTCTCCTACTGGTTGAATGCCCCCTGTACCCAGCTCAGGGGTGGTATCAGCCTAACCACCCTCATCATCATCATGAGCAGCATTGCCCTCCTACTGGGTGAGTGCCCCCTGTACCCAGCTCAGGGGTGGCATCAGCCTAACCGCCCTCATCATCATCATGAGCAGCATTGCCCTCCTACTGGGTGAGTGCCCCCTGTACCCAGCTCAGGGGTGGTATCAACCTAACTGCCCTCATCATTATCATGGGCAGCATTGCCCTCCTACTGGGTGAGTGCCCCCTGTACCCAGCTCAGGGGTGGTGTCAGTCTAACCGCCCTCACCATTATCATGAGCAGCATTGCCCTCCTACTGGGTGAGTGCCCCCTGTACCCAGCTCAGGGGTGGTGTCAGTCTAACCGCCCTCACCATTATCATGAGCAGCATTGCCCTCCTACTGGGTGAGTGCCCCCTGTAATCAGCTCAGGGGTGGTGTCAGTCTAACCACCCTCATCATTATCATGGGCAGCATTGCCCTCCTACTGGGTGAGTGCCCCCTGTACCCAGCTCAGGGGTGGTGTCAGTCTAACCGCCCTCACCATTATCATGAGCAGCATTGCCCTCCTACTGGGTGAGTGCCCCCTGTAATCAGCTCAGGGGTGGTGTCAGTCTAACCACCCTCATCATTATCATGGGCAGCATTGCCCTCCTACTGGGTGAGTGCCCCCTGTACCCAGCTCAGGGGTGGTGTCAGCCTAACCACCCTCATCATCATTATGAGCAGCATTGCCCTCCAATTGGGTGAGTGCCCCCTGTACCCAGCTCAGGGGTGGTGTCAGCTCACCGCCCTCATCATAATGAGCAGCATTGCTCTCCTACTGGATGAGTGCCCCCTGTACCCAGCTCAGGGGTGGTGTCACTTCTGTGTGCCCACTCACAAATTTAATTCAATTAAAATGTGTTATTTTGGACAAAATTTTGTTTGGGTATTTTGGATTTGTTACTATTGTAACTCAGAAATTCGGATACATCCAAATCTCTGAATAATGGAAACTTAGTCCGAATTTTGATTCAGAACAAGACGAAACGCACAAGTCAAGTTCCTCCACCCCAAACTCGCTCCTCCATGTCTTTATGGACCTTGCTTTGTGCACTGGTGTGCAGTCATGTTGGAACAGGAAGGGGCCGTCCCCAAACTGTTCCCACAAAGTTGGGAGCATGAAATTGTCCAAAATGTCTTGGTATGCTGACACCTTAAGAGTTCCCTTCACTGGCACTAAGGGGCCAAACCCAACCCCTGAAAAATAACCCCACAGCATAATCCCCCCTCAACACCCCACTGACACCATAATCCCCATTCCCCCCCACACCATAATCCCCCCTCCACCAAATG
Source organism: Aquarana catesbeiana (assembly GCF_042186555.1). NCBI lineage: Eukaryota > Metazoa > Chordata > Amphibia > Anura > Ranidae > Aquarana > Aquarana catesbeiana. The sequence goes on from NC_133334.1 coordinate 281,392,236, forward strand.
ATTTGGACCAGTGCACAAAACAAGGTCCATAAAGACATGGATGAGTGAGTTTGGGGTGAAGGAACTTGACTGGCCTGCACAGAGTCCTGACCTCAACCCGATAGCACACCTTTGGGATGAATTAGAGTGGAGACTGCGAGCCAGGCCTTCTCGTCCAACATCAGTGCCTGACCTCACAAATGCTCTTCTGGAAGAATGGTCAAACATTCCCATAGACACCCTCCTAAACTTTGTGGACGGCCTTCCCAGAAGAGTTGAAGCTGTTATAGCTGCAAAGGGCGGGGCCAACTCAATATTGAACCCTCCGGACTAAGACTGGGATGCCATTAAAGTTCATGTGTGTGTAAAGGCAGGCGTCCCAATACTTTTGGTAATATAGTGTATCTGTGGTTTGCTTCTTAGGACTGTATGGAGAACATTCCATATAGTGGTTCTAGGAACTGAACTTGGCCTTGCACATACATAAAGACACAAATCTTCATGTTCTGTTCAAGTGCCCTAAATAGCAGTGTAGACCTTTTCAGGGGGGTTTGAACCCAACTTCCACTCGGTGCTGGAACAAGATCATCCAGTGCCCAGGCCAAAGATGCCAATTAGCCCCCCCCCCCCCCATTATGTGCAAGCTTATAAAGAGGAGAGGCAGAAAGAGCACAGTCTGCACCTCCTTCTGTCTCTCCTCCTCGCCACTTCCAGCCCTGGGCTGACAGAAGTAGTGATGCCACTGTCACTACTCCTGTCAGCCTTATAGTAGAAGGAATTTGCAGCGCCTCCATCCCTACAATACACGCTGCGCCCAGGGCAGCCGTCCCTTCTGCCCACCCCTTGTCCCGGCCCTGCTTCCACTTCACCCATAAGGGGGGAAAAAAAGCCATTTTGGGGGGAATAGATATTTATTGTTGCAGATTTTCCATGTAGAAGCCGGAAGTTTGCTCACCTCTGAGGTCTTCTTCCATGTAGGATTGTGTATATGGGATAGATGGACTTGTGTCTTTTTTCAGCCTCACTATATGTAACACTGTAACTATGTATTTGCAGTGTTGTTCCTGCTGCTTCTCATGTTTCGTTGCAACTCCAGAAATGCAGCCAACAAGGGTTTACTGTCGGAATCGGAGGATGACGTGCGGGACAATGTGTTCAACTACAACGAACAGGGAGGAGGAGAAGAGGACCAGGTAGACCAATCACCTACAGACATCGTATTCCCCTTACTGTCATACGAATGTAGAGTGCTGATGAGTGAATTACATTAGAATTCCAGCCCAAGTCTTAACTATGCTTAAATGTTCCCTCCCCCCCCCCTCCCCTCCTGCTACCTATCCTGCCTACCCTGTATAAAAAGATGCGCACACTTACCTATTTTAGTCCGCTCCGGTCTGGTCACATGATCCCCAGGTGTCAGTGAGTGGCAGCTGCAGGGGAGAGGAGAGAGCCGTAGAACAACAGCTGGGAAATTTCAGGAGCGGTGACGTCACCCATAGTTCCTTGTCCCAGCTGTTGTTGGTGCTCCCTCTTCTCCCCTGCAGCCGCTGCTCACTGACACAGGGGGGTCAGGGGGATGCATTGGGGGGGGGGGAATTCACAAAGTTGTGGAAGCACAGGCTTGCATCACTCTCCTAAACATAAAAAATGGAGCAGATGCTGCTGCTAGGGGCACAAGTACCTTTTATTAATTAGGAGTGATCAGTTCTCTGCTCTGCCATGCCTGTGACAAGCAGCACAAAGAATGGAGAGCTGGAGCTGCATGCTGTGATTGCTCTGTCATCCCCATCCCCCGCTCAGCTCAGAGCAGGAAAGAGGAGGGTTTTATGACCCTGCAGGCTCTGCTCGTGTGGTTTAATCACTGCACAGGCAGAGAGAGTGATGTGAGCCCATATCCCGTAAAGTCACACCTGGCGGCAGTGGGGCTGGTGGTCAAAATTTTTTTTTGGGGGGGGGGGGCAAGCAGACCTGGCCCCCTCACTCGCACCCTCCAACCCCCCCTTCTCGCAGCTCCCAATCAATCAAAAATGAGGCGATCCACTGGCACTACACAATCCTCTCACAGAGGTGCGGGGAGGAGGACAAGGTGGCGATGCTCTGCTGCATCCAGGGTAAGAAGAAGAGACTGCTGCTGCCTGGGCATCGCTTCTCCCCTCCGGCTGAACAGGAGGTGGGTCCTGAGACCCGTCCTAGGACTCTCCGCCAATCGGGTCTCAGGAGCCGCTTCTTGATTGGCTGGGAGGAGAAGCAGGAAGACATTAGCGAATATTAATTTGCTAATATCACACAAGTGGGTGGGCACTGCGCCCCAAGCCCACACTTTTTTGAAACCCCATTGAAATCCATGCATCCAGTGCCCTGCATGGAGATTAGGGGCCGGGTGCATAGATCAGGGGGGGCAGAGCTCCTGCGCCCCTAATGGGTGAGCCGCCACTGCCTGGCGGGAACCTGTGGCATTTTCCTATACAGAGCTGGAGCTGCATGCTCTAATCTCTCTGTCATCCCTGTCCCCCGCTTAGCTCAGAGTGGAAGGGAGGAGGGTTGTTGACCCCGCAGGCTCTGCTCGTGTGGTGTGATCACTGCACAGGCAGGGAGAGTGATGTGAACTCACACCTGGAGGGAACCTGTGGTGGTTTTCTATATAGGAAAATGCTGTATTATTGCTGTAAATAGATCTATCTGCTTAGTTATTGTGGTGCACGCCATTCCACAGTATAATGGCGCAGGGCGTTTCGTTAATTTCTCAGATTGTTTCTATGTAGAACTTGTAATCATATATGTATATAGTGACAGCCCTATTTAGTTATTACATACTCAGGCTCTGCTTTGTAGTGCTACACAATGGTTGTGCTTTTCAGCACCTACTCACGAGTAAAGTCCATGGGGGAGATTTACTAAAACTGGAGAGTGCAAAATCTGGTGCAGCTGTGCATGGGAGCCAATCAGCTTCTAACTTCAGCTTGTTCAGTTAAGCTTTGACAATAAAACCTGGAAGCCTATTGGCTACCATGCAGGGCTGCACCAGATTTTACACTCTCCAGTTTTAGTAAACCAAACCCTGTGAGTCACTGAAGACAATGCTGCAGTCTGCGTACTTCAGTATTCAAATAACACAGGCAGCTAAAATAAGACTGAAATACGTTCATCACCTGAATTCAATAATTCTGATAATAAGGCTGAGAGTCATCTGAACCTAAATAGTAAACTTGCCCCCTGGAAGGTGTCACTTACCTTCGGATAGATGGCGGTTTCACCCATTAATCCCAAAGGTTCTGTGTGACTCTCAGATGGTCATCAAAGATCCCTTTGCCTGAAGACCAGCCAGTGATATGACCTATCCAGTTCTAGTGATCTGACCTATCCAGTTCCAGTGATATGACCTATCCAGTCCCAGAGATCTGACCTATCCAGTTCCAGAGATCTGACCTATCCAGTTCCAGAGATCTGACCTATCCAGTCCCTGTGATATGACCTATCCAGTCCCAGTGATATGACCTATCCATTTCCGGTGATCTGACCTATCCAGTTCCGGTGATGTGACCTATCCAGTCCCAGTGATCTGACCTATCCAGTCCCGGTGATGTGACCTATCCAGTTCCAGTGATGTGACCTATCCAGTCCCAGTGATCTGACCTATCCAGTCCCAGAGATCTGACCTATCCAGTTCCGGTAATCTGACCTATCCAGTTCCGGTGATATGACCTATCCAGTTCCGGTGATGTGACCTATCCAGTCCCAGTGATGTGACCTATCCAGTCCCGGTGATGTGACCTATCCAGTTCCAGTGATGTGACCTATCCAGTCCCAGTGATCTGACCTATCCAGTTCCGGTAATCTGACCTATCCAGTTCCGGTGATATGACCTATCCAGTTCCAGTGATCTGACCTATCCAGTTCCGGTAATCTGACCTATCCAGTTCCGGTGATATGACCTATCCAGTTCCAGTGATCTGACCTATCCAGTCCCAGAGATCTGACCTATCCAGTTCCGGTAATCTGACCTATCCAGTTCCGGTGATATGACCTATCCAGTCCCAGAGATCTGACCTATCCAGTTCCGGTAATCTGACCTATCCAGTTCCGGTGATATGACCTATCCAGTTCCAGTGATCTGACCTATCCAGTCCCAGAGATCTGACCTATCCAGTTCCAGAGATCTGACCTATCCAGTCCCAGTGATGTGACCTATCCAGTCCCTGTGATATGACCTATCCAGTCCCAGAGATCTGACCTATCCAGTTCCGGTAATCTGACCTATCCAGTTCCGGTGATATGACCTATCCAGTTCCGGTGATATGACCTATCCAGTCCCAGTGATGTGACCTATCCAGTCCCAGTGATCTGACCTATCCAGTTCCAGTGATCTGACCTATCCAGTCCCAGAGATCTGACCTATCCAGTCCCAGTGATGTGACCTATCCAGTCCCTGTGATATGACCTATCCAGTCCCAGAGATCTGACCTATCCAGTTCCGGTGATCTGACCTATCCAGTTCCGGTGATGTGACCTATCCAGTCCCAGTGATCTGACCTATCCAGTTCCAGTGATGTGACCTATCCAGTTCCGGTGATGTGACCTATCCAGTTCCGGTGATGTGACCTATCCAGTCCCGGTGATCTGACCTATCCAGTCCCGGTGATGTGACCTATCCAGTCCCAGTGATGTGACCTATCCAGTCCCAGTGATGTGACCTATCCAGTCCCAGTGATGTGACCTATCCAGTCCCAGTGATCTGACCTATCCAATCCCAGTGATCTGACCTATCCAGTCCCAGTGATCTGACCTATCCAGTCCCAGTGATCTGACCTATCCAGTCCCAGTGATGTGACCTATCCAGTCCCAGTGATCTGACCTATCCAGTTCCAGTGATCTGACCTATCCAGTTCCAGTGATCTGACCTATCCAGTTCCAGTGATCTGACCTATCCAGTTCCAGTGATCTGACCTATCCAGTTCCAGTGATCTGACCTATCCAGTTCCAGTGATATGACCTATCCAGTCCCGGTGATGTGACCTATCCAGTCCCAGTGATCTGACCTATCCAGCCCCTTTGGTGCATCCACCACAGGTAATAATGAAAACAGAGGCATGTTCTAGAACAATTATTGGGAATCTATTGGGTGTCATCCAGAATGTGGTCCACCTCTCTGGTTGATGGTCAGGCAGCAGGGCCCTTGACGACCAACTTGACTTTGCAAACCACCATTGAAAAAAAAAAAAAGGGAACGAGCTCCCCCCCCCCCCATAACTAAGGTGAGGACCACTCTACCTGGGGCAAGGTTGCAATCTATATTACGGCTTTCCATGTCTGATTCAGTAATGAGCTAATGGTTTTAACCCGAGAACCTTATTAGGAATAATACAATCTGTTGTGCTTAAACAGGATGCCTATGATATGAATCGGCTCAGGAACCCCTCCATGCCAGTGCCGCCATCACCCCGTCTGAAGCCCCCCATCCGCAGAGATGCACCCTACAGCCAGACATTGCCTCGTTACCCACGGAGACCATCCGACCGTCCTTCAGACATTGCAGACTTCATACATGATGTGAGTTTTTTTGAATATTATTATTTTCCCCCTTACTATAATAAAATAAAGAAGCAGAAGACGGGACTTTCAGAGGTGCAAAAAACTTCCCCAAAGACGACACATTTTATATCTAAAAACAAAATTTATTATGTACATTTAAAACATATTTGGTGCATATCATATAAAAGCCACAAAGCATTCAACACTGAAGTGTTCAAAACGTATATAATTGCTCCTAAGCATAACTCCTGCCATTCAACCTCATACATAACAATGCATTGTACTCATGCATCGTATATTAACACATACACTCACAGGCCACTTTATTAGGCTCCCCTTGCTAGTAGCGGGTTGGACCCTCTTTATTAGGCCCCCCTTGCTAGTAGCGGGTTGGACCCCCTTTATTAGGCCCCCCTTGCTAGTAGCGGGTTGGACCCTCTTTATTAGGCCCCCCTTGCTAGTAGCGGGTTGGACCCCCTTTATTAGGCCCCCCTTGCTAGTAGCGGGTTTGACCCCTTTATTAGGCCCCCCTTGCTAGTAGCGGGTTAGACCCCCTTTATTAGGCCCCCCTTGCTATTAGCGGGTTGGACCACCTTTATTAGGTCCCCCTTGCTAGTAGCGGGTTGGACCCCCTTTCTTAGGCCCCCCTTGCTAGTAGCGGGTTGGACCCCCTTTATTAGGCCCCCCTTGCTAGTAGCGGGTTGGACCACCTTTCTTAGGCCCCCCTTGCTAGTAGCGGGTTGGACACCCTTTATTAGGCCCCCCTTGCAAGTAGCGGGTTAGACCCCCTTTATTAGGCCCCCCTTGCTAGTAGCGGGTTGGACCCCCTTTATTAGGCCCCCCTTGCAAGTAGTGGGTTGGACCCCCTTTATTAGGCCCCCCTTGCTAGTAGCGGGTTGGACCCCCTTTATTAGGCCCCCCTTGCTAGTAGCGGGTTGGACCCCCTTTATTAGGCCCCCCTTGATAGTAGTGGGTTGGACCCCCTTTATTAGGCCCCCCTTGCTAGTAGTGAGTTGGACTTCCTTTATTAGGCCCCCCTTGCTAGTAGCGGGTTGGACCCCTTTTGCCTTCATTCTTGGTGGCATAGATACAACAAGGTGTTGGAAACTTTCCTCAGGGATTTTGCTCCATAGTGACATGATAACCTTACTAGCTGGTTTACAATAACCACGTCTCTTTCATCTTCTTCCAGGGTTTGCGGGCCGCAGATTCCGATCCCAGCGTCCCGCCATATGACACGGCCTTGATTTACGATTATGAGGGGGAGGGTTCCGTGGCTGGCACTCTGAGCTCCATCCTATCCAGTGAGGAGGACCCCAATCAGGATTACGACTATTTGGAGGATTGGGGTCCACGCTTCCGCCGCTTGGCCGACCTGTATGGACATGAGTGACTGCGCCCAAACCCCACCACGCACTCTACCGCAAGACTTTCAATCTTCATCTAACTTTGAAGCTGGAAGGTGCAGCTGAAGTTTATCGGGGAACAATCATTGACAGGCTTTGCAGAAGACCTTACTGAAGGAATGTGAAGTGTATATATTTATGACGGGACAGTATTGACTTATTTTTGTACAGTTGAGACGTTCTTGGCATGATCAGAAAGAAATGACTGCGTAAGTCTCTTTGACTAATTGGTTTGGTAAAAAAAATGTTTACAATAGTAAATGGACAAAGGGTTGTTTTTTTTTTTTTTTTTTTGTATACGTTAATACGACTAGAAAAAAAAAAAAAGTGAGAACAGGGACCATCTTGTGACAACAAGACAATCAAAAATGTTAGGTGATGTTGGCCATTGGCGCCCCAATGTTTTTTATGGTGGTCGCGTTACATTTTGGCCACATTTAGAGTTGTGAACCCATACAAAAATGAAGGGTGCCGGTCAAGGCTCCAATCGGTCATTACCCGCTATCAGCCGCTGGGAGTGCAGGCAGGGAAGGAGCTCGTCTCAGCTCGATAATGCAAGCGAGGAAAAGGCGATGGTCCTGAATGCCGCACATCACGCAGAACCCTGTATGGGTAGTAAGAGCAGTCCTCAGCCCAAGGCCATGCCCTCTGATGTGTTTCGCCCCACCCATTGGGCTTAGTCGTGGAGGTCCATGACTAAGCCCAATGGGTGGGGCGAAACACGTCAGTCGTGGAGGTCCATGACTAAGCCCCGTGGGTGGGGCAAAACACGTCAGAGAGGGCATGGCCTGGATGTATTCTAGGCTGAGGCTGCTCTTGCTATCCATACAGGGCTTTGCGTGATGTGCGGCAATCGGGACCATCTCCTTTTCCTCGCTTGCACATTAAGTGTTGGTTACTGTTCTTGTGCACCCAGCACATCGTGTTGCATATGAGTAACCGGGGACCCACAAATGAGATTCTGGACCAGGTCACGGGGTCTCAACTTGAATGGAGATTTATAAAAGAAGGTATGTGGAGCTACAGTGCAGACCAGAAGCGGTTTGTGATCTGCTGAAACAAATTTCCTTTCTGCACTTCCCTACTGCTTTTGGAAAAATAGAAATGCTGGATAGCCGCACTCCAAAAAGGTTCACCTTTATTAAAAACAGACATGTGCAGGATGAAAAAATTCGTTTAGTTTAGTTTCGTTTCGATTCGTTATTTAACTAAATTCGTTTAGTTAAATTCGTTGC
>NC_133334.1:281402884-281421447 GCF_042186555.1 Aquarana catesbeiana
AGACAGCCAACGTGTTTCAGGGGTCTGAAGAACTTCTCCTTGAAGGGGGGAGTTCCTTTGACCCCCTGAAACGCATTGGCTGTCTCAACACAATATCAATAACTGTCTTTTGGTCTGGTGCTCCTTCCATATACGCACTTCTATCAGTGACGGGACAAGGCAGTGCCTTGTGGATCTATGATTGATTTTTCAGGAGGAGGTGAGGCTGGGTGATGACCACAATCTCCAGCTTGTAGCAGATGGATCAAGACGTTATGGTTGTGATTAGGGATGGGCAAAACACAGAAAGTAAGGAAGAGTAAGAATAATGCAGAAGTGATATTAAGGAATGCTGGACGGAAAAACTTCTGACAGTACTGCAGTATGTGGTAAAAAATAAAAAAAATGGACTTGGAGGATCAGGTTTGGTGCAGCATAATGCGTTATGCAAGTATCTCAGTGGTTCTCACACGAGCAACTCCTTGATTGCTCTAGATTGTTTAATATAATAAAAAAAAAAATCAATTTGTGTCATTCTTTTTGTCTTATGTCTCCTATTTGCCCTCACAGAGGTAATAGTGCCTTGGATTATCTTCATCTCCGCTCCAGTTTCTTGTTAGGAAGAGCTATGCCATGCTCCCTGGTGTAGTGCACAGACTCCTGGCGGGTCCCACCAGTGGCGGGACAAGGTCACCTAGAGTCCAGGGTGAACATTGCCAAACTGTGCCCCCCCAATATGTATGAGCATTATGTGTCGGCAAAACCCCCTCCCCCAAAAAAAATTGGGCACGAATTTGCATGATTACCCCTAAACATAAATCCCCCCTCCTCTCCGTGCAAATGCCCCCCCTGCTGAAATTCCCCCCTCCCCAGTAGAAATCTTTGCCCCCTTCACCCCCCCACAAAATCGTCCCTCCTAGCACAAATCCTCCACCCCTCAAATTTCCAATAAGGGTACACATTCTCTCCTTCCCCACTCCAAATCCCCATCCTAGCACAAACACCCCCAATCACCTAGTAGAAACTTGTTGGTCCGGTGCCCCGCCACACAGATGGTGCGAGATGGGGGGGGGGGGGGGGGGGCAGCTGTGCCCCCTGTGAACCGGCCGCTACCGGCTAGGTCTTCTCCACAAGGACAAGGACCCCGCTGTTCCAGGCCGCAGGCTATTTATACAAACCGCTCTTCCAACCCACTACATTCCACAACCTACTAAAAGACAGGGGGGGGGGGGGGGAAGAAGTTTAATCTACACATCACACCCAACCCCAGACAACACTTAGAAGCTTTAAAGGTAAATGTGGGACTTGGTGCCACTGTTGACTGTCTGTTAATGTTATTAAAATGACCTGGGATGCCACCATTTTTCTACATTCTTCATAATTCTCCTGTGTGGTTTGTGGGCTCTCGGCTTAAAAAATAACAAAACAAAATAAAAATTTTACGGCCTCAGTGCCAAAGAAAAAAGCAATTTTTTACAATTTATATAGTATTTTATTGAATAATTTAAAGATTTGAAATAAAAACAATTTTACATAGTAAATTCCCAAACAGTTATAAACACCCTGATTATAGTCACTGCTACTTTCTATCTTATTCACAATGCTACATTTTCTTCATTATTATTATTGCCATTTACTTTACCGTGTAGGTTTTATTTCTACCTCTATGTGTGGCGCACCGCCCAACCCAGACTTCTCCTCTATTCCTGTGCGTCATTTCTCCAGTTGACAGATCTGAGTCTGAAGTCCACTTTTCTGGATATATTTCTTAAAGAGTTCTTATTCCATGTACTGCAGTAACCCATAGCAACCAAAGTCCATTCAGAGTAGATTTGTATGGGATGCTGTACTTAAACCTTTATTAAAGGAACAGTCCATCCAAAACGGATGTTGGAGAGTTCAATCACTCAACAGTTTCCACTAGGCTGGGTTCACACCTGTGCGTTTTTTTAGTTTTGCAGAAACTCACTGCAATCCATTTATCATGATTTCTTATGGGACACGTTCACATCTGTGCCATTTTCAACCACTGCATTTTTTTTTGGAAAGGGTCAGGGACTTTATTGGTCGCAGCAGTTTGCATTTTTAGTTCCATAGACGTCAATGGAAATGCAGCAGAAACGTATTAAAATGCTTGCATTTATTTTGATGCATTTCTGCTGACTTTTTTGCTGGTTTCTCCTGCAGGACAACAGACACCTCCCAAAAACACAAAAAAATGCATCAAAAAATGCATAATGCACTGGGAAAACACAACTGCAGCCTGTCCGCATAGGTGTGAACCTAGCCTCATTGAGATGTCTGCGCTTCAGTTCAGGGGTCCGCACACTTGCTGTGGCCATTGTGAGGGGTTCAAACTCTCCCAGCTTCATTTTTAGTTTATTTTATGGGACTTAAAGGGGTTGTAAACCCTCGTGCATCCAATGCATTAAGGTGAATAAACACCTGGCAGTCACCGGCCTGCCCCCCCAATCCCCCCCCCCCCCATTTTTTTTTTACTTACTTGAACCCCAGAATTTCAGCTGGCAGAGATGCGCTCTTCCTTTGCCCGGCTCTTGATTGGATGGACTCATAGCAGCGCAGCCATTGGCTCCCTCTGCTGTCAATCAAATCCAATGATGTGGGGGCGGGGCCGAGTCCAGAATTCGTGTCTATGGACGCAAATGCTGGACTTGGGAGCGAGACCACAAGTAACCCCCCGCGAGATCGCTTCTGCTAGGGGGTTATCTGATGTGGGGAGGAGCTGCGAGAGCCTCCGGGGGACCCCAGAAGTCGGTGTTCGGGGCCGCTCTGTACAAAACGAACTGCATAGTGGAGGTAAGTATGAGATGTTTGTTATTTTTTTTTTTTTTTAAATGAACCTTTACAATCACTTTAAAGAGGAAGTAAACCCTGATGGGTTTTACTTCCTTTTTCGTTCCCTGCAAAGTAAAAGCGTAATGGGCTAGCATGCATCACATACTAGCCCATTATGTGCCACTTACCTGCAAACGAAGCCCGCGCTGTCCCCGCTGGTGGCCGCATCCATCTTCACCCCTCTTCCTTCCGGGGCCGCGGACTCCGGCTCTTTGACTGGCCAGAGTTGCGTGACGTCACTCCCACGCATGCGTGCGCGAGAGCTGCCAGTCATGGCACTCGCTGGGGAATCATTTCTTCACAGCGCATGCACCGGTGACATCATTGACGCACTACAAGGTAAATATCTCCTAAATGGCGCACGTTTTGGAGATTTTTACTGTAGCTATAGGTAAGCCTTATTATAGGTTTACCTATTAGGTACAACTTCCGCATTGGGGGGGGGGGGGGGTTACAACCACTTTAAACAAGAGGCACCAGAACAGGCAAAAGGTGGTTGGAAAAAAAAATCCAAAAGTTTCCGATGGGCAAAAACCGCCAGGAATTATGGGAAGGAGATTGTAATGTGATGTTCAAGAAGCCGCCATGTTTTCTCGGTCCATCAGGCTCCACCTATAGCTACATATCACTTCTGGTGGGCGGATCCTTTAGGACGGTTGGTAACCATGCTGGGCTTTCTTAATGAGAGAGGTTAGCCGGGCCAGTGGGCCAAACTTTGAAAAATACTGTTTTAGTTTAAACCTGTGGTCAAAAGTACTAAGGTGGGGAGGGGGGAGGGGGTGTTCTTCCTAAATTCCCCTTTTATAAGGAGATAAGAGGGGAAAATGTTGGAGTGTTTAAACCTGCAGAGATCCTCCAGCTTCTCCATCCAAAAATACAAAGATTTTGTGTATAAATAAGAAGAAAAAAAAATGAGATTGAGCTAAAACAGTTCTAGTTTCACTTTTTGTATCCCCGGACTTCTCTGTTCTTGTTTCTTGTTTCTTTTTGTCTGTTATTTCCTAAAAGGATTTGTGACGGCACTTTGCTGTCCCTCCCGGCCATTGTTCAGAGTCACTGGACACGACGGGTCAGCAGAGCCAATGAGACGTGGCAGGCGAGCGGCCGTGACACGGACAGGACGCAAAACAAAAAAAAAAGTAAATCCTAAATCGCACATGCTGGATAAAAAGAATTTGCTGAAGGTTAAATTTAAAGGACACGTCCAGCAGAGACATTTCCTTTTTTTGTAAATTCATTTTTTTGATCATTTAGAAAAAATAATAAAATAAAAAAAATCTGATAAAAGACAGCCTGGACGGTAGGTGTCTGCTTCATGACTCCCTTTAATGGAAACTATGAACGTATCCATACGGTTCGGCTTCCACTTGTGCGACTTGCGACTGAAAAGTCACATGGCAAGTTGTACCCCACGATGAGTACCGTTCATATCTGTGCGACTTCAAAGTAGTCCCTGCACTAATTTGGTCCCACTTTGATGCAACTTGAGGTCCACAGACCTCAAGAATTCAGAGGCATTGCTTCAAGTCGCAACAAAAATCGCGCGACTTTGGGGTTGCAATAGTGGAAACCAAGCCTAAGGCTGGATTCACACCGATGGCATTTTTAGTGCTTTTTGCATTTTGCAGATTTGCACTACGGACCATTTAACACGGTTTCCTATGGAACACGTTCTGTAGTGCAAATCTGCAAAATGCAAAAAGCAAAAAAATGCCATAGGTGTGAATCCAGCCTTAAGATAGAAAGATATAAAATTAAGCAGCTGCTATAATCAGATAGAACATTAAGGAGAAAGCAAAAAAGTTCCAAACAAATAGGTTCTTTCCAGTATAAGCAGCGCTCACTTAAGCTGGAAAGAACCTATTTGTTTGGAACTTTTTTGCTTTCTCCTTAATGACACATCTTTAAACCATTGAAGTCTATGAAACCAAAAACCAGAAAGAAAAAGAAAAAAAAAGTTCCCGGTCCGTTCCATAAAATGCACAGATGTGAACTACATCCATAGGAAACCATGTTAAATGGACTGTAGTGTGTTTCTGCAAAACTGAAAAAACGCACTAAAAAAAAATGCATAGGTGTGAACCCGGTGTCTTGTCAAATACAGTCCCCTATCATATAGTGTCCGCCCTGTAGTGCGCAGGCGCAGTACGGAGGACAAACGAGACGCCGAAAGTCTCCGAAGTTTAACAGCTGATCATCAGCTGTACACGGCGCCTGCGCTGTTATTCTCACCCTGTGTCCAGGTTCATTCCCTACTATCCAAGTGGACATAGAGTGAGAATAAATAGTTGCCGAGCGCAGCGAGGCCGTGCCCGAAGCGTGGCGAACTAAGCGAGCCCGCGAGGGGCCCTCTTACACAGCCATCGCTAACAAGTGCCAAAGCGCCGTGTACAGCTGATGGTCAGCTGATCAACTTCGGACACTTTCGGTATCTCCTTCTGCTCCGTACTGCGCAAGCGCTGCGCCTGCGCAGTACGGAGCGGACACTATCCGATAGGACGACAGTTTATGTCAGAACACCGGCCTTAACGGCTTGTTGAGCCATCCAATTCTGCAAGTGAAATGCAGCTAGAATTATTGAGCCTCTAAACAACAGGGATATAGCAATACTATATAAAAAGGCGCTTAAAGTTTTTCTAAAGTCTAAAAGCCCCTTTCACACGGCCGCTACTTGAAAGTCGCGTGATTTTGCCGCGATTTCAGGGAATGCCGGTGTAAACTTGGAGGTCTATGGACCTCCACTCGCATCAAAGTCAGACCAAAGTAGTACAGGTGCGACTTGAAGTGGCACAGATAGGAATAGTTATCATTGGGAATCATGGGATACGACTTGTCATGCCACTCTGATGTCCAAAAGTCGCACAAGTGTGAAAGGGGCCTTAAGGCTTTTTTTTTTTTTTTTTACCTTAAAGGCTCCATTTACACATAGGCGTCCCGGATCTGGGGTGGAATCGCTGAGATCCTGCCCACGGTCCAGAATCGCCGCAGGATTCACTTGTGTTCCCTGTTACTTTCACACAATTTTGGCAGAACGTCTTTTGGGTGACAGGCGTCCCGCGATTCTGTTTGTGAGATTTTTACAGGGATTTGCCGAGGGCGACAATCGTGCCATGATTGGGGTGCCTTTGAAAGCAACGGGAGATAGCAAAGCACATCCTGCGTTTTGCGGCGATTTGAGTTCTTGGGCAGAATTGTGGCGATTCCGCCTGCGATCCGGAATGCCTAGGTGTGAATGGATCCCCTAATGCAGTGATGGCGAACCTTGGCACCCCAGATGTTTTGGAACTACATTTCCCGTGATGCTCAACTACACTGCAGAGTGGTTGAGCATCATGGGAAATGTAGTTTCAAAACATCTGGGGTGCCAAGGTTCACCATCACTGCCCTAATGTATTCTCTGCGTTAAGGTAAATAATCTTATGTATGAGGAGCCCCTCAGCTCCCCTCCCCCACCCTATACTTACCCAAGTCCGATCTCGATCCAGCGCTGTGCCCCGGAGCAGCGGCTCTCTCCCTCCTCACATGGCAGAGTGATAGCAGCTGTCAATCAAATACTATAAAAAGGGGGGCGGGGAAAATCTCAGCTGTTGTGTCCATGGAGGAGCGAGCCTGCACAAGCAGCTTGTTAGGGGAGCTACTCAGAAAAGGGGGAGGAGCCAGGAGCGCTGGCGGAGGGGGACCCAAGAAGAGGAGGATTGGGGATGCTCTGTGCAAAATCATTACAGAGTAGGTAATTTTTTTTGAAGGCTCCACCTTCTGGGCAATGAAAAATATTCAAATGCAATCTTCATATTTATCACAAAAAAAAAAAAAAAAAAAAAGCCAGCAAATGTTTATCCAAATTTTATAGTGCTGAGAAAACTATAAACATTGTATCATTTGGTTCTTTTAGATCAAAGGGATGAACTGGTCTGTGAATGAGGTCAGTTTAACCACTTAAAGACCTTTTTCCTGACACTTATTGATAACTTAAAATCAGTATTTTTTGCTAGAAATTACTTAGAATCCCCATACATACACACACTAATTATATTATATGTGTGTATATATATATATATATATATATATATATATATATATATATATATATATATATATATATATATATATATATATATATATATATATATATATATATATATATATATACATACATACACACACACACACACACACACACACACATACATACACATATATACACACATACATACACACAAATATATATTATACATACACACACATACATACATATACACACATTTCTATATAATATGTGTGTGTGTCTATATATTATATACTTTTTTCTTTTAGCAGAGACCCTAAAGAAAAAAAATGGCGGTGTTGCAATATTTTATGTCACACTGTATTTGCGCAGTGGTCTTTCAAATGCAATTTTTTGGGAAAAAAAATTACACTTCAATGAATTAAAAAAAAACAAAAAAAAAAAAAAACAAACAGTAAAGTTAGCCCAATTTTTGTATAATGTGAAAGATGATGTTACAATGCAAGAATCGTGATCTTTATTTTAAGCAAAAAAAAAAAAACCGAGATTCTCATTTTAGCCAAAATCGTGCAGCTCTAGCTCAGGTAAGTATAAGGGGGGGGGGGTCTGCACTCAGATTTGTCTTATTGCAGAAAATGCATTAAAAAGGTAAAAAAAACCCTTTAGAACGACTTTAGGGCAGGATATGAGATTAGGAGGGGGATGGGATGCAGTATACGTCGTGTTACTTTGCTGTGCTTTTGGTTGCCAAATAACATGTTTTTTTTTTTGGACAAGTCTGTTGCACTTAGGACTGACTGAGGACCTCTAGTTCATATTCCGGGGCACTTCTTGGGGGGTCTTAACCCATTTGGAAATTTAGAACAGCAAATCACAAAACAAGGACTATAGAAGAAAAATGCAATAAATAGGAGATAAAGCCTCTTTCTGCGTTTCGCTTCCCCTCCCGTGTTCTGAATTATTATGGAGTGAAAAGCCTCCACTGAGATCGAAGGTGTGTCTCTGACATTGCAAGTCTACGCCAAAAGTTTCGCACAGAGGCTTCAAATAGTACAGAGCTTGCAACATCCAAAGAAAATTACAAAATTCCTTTAATAAATAATTTATTGCTGGCCTAGATGAGTCACCAGCCGGGCCGTGTCCTCCCAATGCTGGGAGTCTGCACACAAACAAAAAACAGTCAAGACTAAGATTAAAGTAATTGCAAATACAAATTAAGAAAAAAAAAAAAAGAAGGTTTATACTTGTAATGGAATTGCACAAAGTGGCCCCAAAATTTCCATTTTTTTTTTTTTTTTTGGGGGGGGGGGGGGGGGTCCTCCACTGGAGCTTCTGGCTCCTTCTCTCTGGTGAGTGACCCCATAAGATGTGGCTTCCTATAGAGACATTTGTGCAGGCTCACTCCCCAGGCCCCACTGCCTGCATCTATAGACACAGACAGTGCAGCAGCTTAGCCCCACCCCCTCATCACTGGCTTTGATTGACAGCAATGGCTCCATCGGCCTCAGCAAAGACAGCAAGACCCGGAAGAGAGAAGATGCAGGATGGCACAGCGCTGGATCGAATGAGGGCTCAGGTAAGTTCAAAAGGAAAGGGGGGGGGGGGGGGGGGCCCTATCACCTAAACACTTTTCACCTTAATGCGAGGAATGCCTGAGACTCTATAACCACTTTAATACAGAAAATAAAAAATCTGTTTTTTTTTCAGCCAATGAATTTGGGATTTGCATCTTGCTTGCAAAGCAGTAGATGGACGAACAATGTTTTACAAGCCGAGGATTCTGGGACTGTTACAAGCACATTACGATGCTACATGGAAGATGCTTCTTTTTCGCTCAAATTATTTCTGCATAAAAAAAAACAAAAAACAAATATTGTGCCACAATGTTGTCTCCACTTCCATTGCAGTAACAGAAGAGGTGGTGCTCTTTATTGCACAGTGCCCATATCGTATCCATAGTTGTGGCCCAATCATTCGCCGGTCATCGCTTGGTTATCCTCTCCACATCTGGATCCAGTTCTAATGATTTTCTTGGTGGAGCTGGCAAGGCGGGCGTAGCTCTCGGGGTTGTAGTCCAGGCGGGGTTTGTCCGGGGACAGGAGAGGTACGGCATCCTGGGTGGTCTGGAGGAGCAGAGGCGGGCGGCGCAGGCTGTCTCCTTGTCTCAGGGTGTCGGGGAGGCTCTTCCTTTTGGTCTCGGGCAGTAGGAGGAGGCTGAGGACGGACAGGATACAGAAAGAGGAGAGGACGACATGGAACAGGAAGAAACCGGATTTCTGCTGGAGGATGATGATGGGGAGGGCGGCTCGACCCAACATGCTGATTCCCAGGATCAGACCCAGGCCGGAACCCCTGAACAGCGACAAGGGAGAAAAAAAAAAAAAAAATCAGTTCATGAGCTACAAACTCAGAAAAGAAGAAGAGCAAAATGTCAAAGAGCTAAAAGTTCAGTAGCAAGAGAAAAAAAAAAAGAAAACTCCCCCAAGCTCTACCGCTATACAAGTATAGTTGGTGTGTAGAGTAGTCGGTGCTCTGGCTAATTAAGCTCACAAAAAAAATCTATAGAAAGTACAGGCCGGCAACTCGACAGCTTCTCCATAGAAAATATATTTATTTAAAGCATTACAGCAATAACATCATCCAAAAATACTGACGCGTTTTGGCCTTAGGCCTTCAAACTTTTGATGAAGGCCAAAACGCGTTAATTTTTGGATGATCAAAAGCTTTTGATGAAGGCCAAAGGCCGAAACACGTCAGCAATTTTGGATGATGTTATTGCTGTAATGCTTAAAATAAATATTTTCTATGGAGAAGCTGTCGAGTTGCCGGCCTGTACTTTCTATAGCTAAAGTTCAGTGACCCAAACACCGAAGGATACAACCTTGTCACCGTAGTGCTAAGAGATTCCTGAGAAACCAAAACTCTTCTCATTTTCAATCCATATTTAAAATTTGTTTTTCACTTTTCAATCCTTTTTGAAAACTCTCACTTTGCATTACTTTTCACATCCCTTAACCATTTGAGCTCCAGGCCTTTTTCTGACACTCGTGACGTTACAATTTAAAAATTTTGCACGCCCGTGCAACGGCGCAAACAGCGTAAATGTTACTGTCCATAGACAACGCTTCAAAAACCTTTACAGGTTACCGCTTTAGATTTACAAAGGAACCCAACGTAAATTTTACTGTCTATAGACGACGCCCTCAAAAAACTTTGTAGGTTACCACTTTAGATTTACAAAAGGACCCCCCCCCAGTGGGACTTTAAAGGCAGCGGGACAATAGAGTATCCAAAGTACAAATTGTAATAAATTTATTTTATTCAAAAAGTATTTAAAATAGTAGTCAATATAACAAATAATAATAATAATAATAAAAACAATAGAAATTCCCCATACAGATAACGATGTGTAGTATTTTATACT
Source organism: Aquarana catesbeiana (assembly GCF_042186555.1). Classification (NCBI taxonomy): domain Eukaryota; kingdom Metazoa; phylum Chordata; class Amphibia; order Anura; family Ranidae; genus Aquarana; species Aquarana catesbeiana. Next base: position 281,413,150 of record NC_133334.1, read on the forward strand.
GGAGGGGCTCTAGGTGGGTCTCAGATATTGACCCAAACACGCACGTTTGGGAACGTTGGGTGAATCCTGCGTCTTTGGCTCACCTAGGGCCCCTCCAGTTCAAAATACTAGACATCGTTATCTGTATGGTGACTTTATATTGTTTTTATTGACTACTATTTTAAATACTTTTTGAATAAAATAAATGTATTACGCTTTGTACTTTGGATACTCTATTTTACGATTTCAGTTTGCTACAAAAAAAGATCACGGAAAGTTGAAGGATAATTGGCTACTATTAGTTACAGACGGGTTCACAATGCTCTTCGGGTAGCCATGCTTCTTCTAATCTTTTTGTGCAATTTCCTTCAATCTGTCTACAGCTATGTAAGACCACTGCCTACCCTATTGATTTATTTTGGTGGGCGCTAAACCACAGAGAAAAAAAAAAAACCTAAACCCGCAAAAAAATGAAATAAATAAAAAGACAGAGGTCTCTGACTGCTGGTGTAGATTAGGATATTAGGATGGTTTCTTGTCAGACACAATTTACACCAGAGAGCCCCATCCTGTCCTCCCAGAGAGAAGCTGCATCGCCCTCCTATTCATTGACAGATGAGGGGACACTAGATACTGAGGGGGGTCGGTCTTGGTGTTACGGGGTAGAGCTGAGTGCACCCGCAATAGCACAGATCGAGGGCGCAGTAGCAGTCTTTGCTCACCGGATGATCGTTGGCAGCACCTCGCTGGCATAGAAGACGCTCAGCATCACCATAGCGTGGGCACAGAGGGAGCCCAGGACAGAGATGGCTATAGAGGCTCCGGAGAAGAGATCTGCACGGGAGAAAACAGAAGAGTTACCGAGCATGAGGTTATGTGAAGACACTATAAACATGTATGTACGTGCAAAACGCACAACTCCCCGGAGCAAAAGGCTTAAAACTCATCCAAAGTGTGTGCAAATGTGTCAAAAGATATCATTTCCCTATAAGTGTGACATAATCCTTTACAAGTCCATATTCCTCCATGAAAGATTGCAGGGTTGGGGTGACTCCCACTTGCAGACACACATATATAGATGTAAAAAAAGCCCTCAAATTTCCCAATCGCCTACTCGCATTCTGTGAAGTGGAAAATGAGGGCTGGCGAGCGTGGGCTGCGGAGCCGTTCTCCCAGCGAGCGCCCCGGGGGAAGAGAGCGTGGAGGAAGAGGATTGCCGGCCGGATCACAGAGCAATAGCTTACATTAGAATTGCCTCCGCTCGCTGTCACACACAGCTCCGCTTCCTGCGATAGACAGAAAGCCGGTCCAATGCTGGGGCGTGTTCTGTCCGTCACAGACGTTGGGTCAGGAGGCAGGGCTGTGTGTGACGGCGAGCGGAGGCAATTCTAATGCAACCTGTTAGAGCGTGCCATCGCTCTGTAATCCGGCCGGCAATCCTCTTCCTCCCCGCGCTCTTCCCCTGTGATGATCCGGCCGCCCTCTCTCTTCCACTGCTAAGGTGAGGCTGCAATGGTGGGCACAGGTGAGGCTGAAATGGTGAGCACAGGTGAGGCTGCAATGGTGGGCACAGGTGAGGATGCAATGGTGGGCACAGGTGAGGATGCAATGGTGGGCACAGGTGAGGATGCAATGGTGGGCACAGGTGAGGATGCAATGGTGGGCACAGGTGAGGATGCAATGGTGGGCACAGGTGAGGATGCAATGGTGGGCACAGGTGAGGATGCAATGGTGGGCACAGGTGAGGATGCACTGGTGAGGATGCAATGGTGGGCACTGGTGAGGATGCAATGGTGGGCACTGACAAGGCTGCACTGATGGGCACAGGTAAGGCTGCAATGGTGGGCACAGGTGAGGATGCAATGGTGGGCACAGGTGAGGATGCAATGGTGGGCACAGGTGAGGATGCAATGGTGGGCACAGGTGAGGATGCAATGGTGGGCACTGACAAGGCTGCACTGATGGGCACAGGTGAGGCTCCAATGGTGGGCACCGATGAGGCTGCAATGGTGGGCACCGATGAGGCTGCAATGGTGGGCACTGATAAAGTTGTTGTTAATATTTATTTTTGTAACTTAATTCTGCATAAAACATTTAAGTGTCATTTCATGAGATAATTTATGAGGGTGTGTTTAGGGGTGGAATTAGGGACGGGGCAGGGTAGGCATTGGGTGGGGCAACTGGTGGCGAGTAACCCTTAAGGCCTGGCTAGTAGCTCAGGACTTGAAATTTTGAGCCCTGATGTAAAAGACAAAAGGAAGGGGAAAAAGCACCGCCGACTAGTGTAATAGTTTATTGGCTCTCATAAAAACTAAGATAATATGAACTCACAGTGTGTGATCCAAAAAGCTGCAGGTAATGCAGTTCCTCCTGATGGCAGCCTTTCCCCATCCCAGGCACTTTTTATGCAGCCTCTTGCCAGGAACCAGAATGGTCACTGTGGACCACATGGAGATCGTCCTGGCAGAAGCAGGGCACAAAAATGTCTTCTCAGATGATATGGCAAGCATGTTTCGGGGGCATTCTTGCCCCTTGAGGCTTGAGAAAAGACAGGAACGCCTGAAACATGTTGCCATGCCATCTTTGATGCCATCAAACTATCCTGGTGCCCTGCTTCCGCCAGCCCTAATGATCTCCATGCCATCCACAACGGCCATTCTGGTTCCTGGCAAGAGGTTGCATATGTCATATTATCTTTGCATAATATCTTTGCTTTTACGAGAGCCAAAAAAGCGACTTCACTTTGTCAGTGGTGCCGTTTCTCTTTCCTTTGTCTTTTACATTTATGTGAAGACATACAAACAGCCAATCAGGACAGGAGTGTGATACTTACATTGTGTGAGTGCCAGGAGCAGTAGAGAGCAAAGCCCAGTCAGTATTGTGCAGAGCAGAAGAACCGCACGGCGCCCCCAGTGGTTTACAGTGATACAGAGGAATATACAGGCCAGAGCCGCACTGCCAACCTGCAGGAAGTACGACACGGAGCCCCCCAGAACCATGAGGTTCTCAGCAAAGCACGGCCTGATACCACAGCCAATGAACCTGCAAACACAGTAAGAGTAGGAGGGTTAATAGGTAATATTTCAGCCTCAAGCATATTCTGCAGCAGTGCTGCCCCCACCCCCACCCCCACCCCACCCCGGTCTCCAAGCAATCTGGACCCGTACTGATTGGTTCCAGATCATATGTTTAGTATGGTGGCCAATAATACTGATTTTATGGGTTTGTACACCAAACAAACGGGCTGGCTGAGCGGTCACCAGTTATTCTTGCACTCTGACTGTAAATGACCTAAAGCTGAATTATTCAGTTATTTGCAAGTTAAACAATTTATTCAGTCTTTGAGCTCTTTTCCAATAGCGAAGGACATCCAGGACGCCCTTTGAAAGACATTTCCAGAATGACCCTCACTGAGCAGGCCTGATCTCCTTTCTATACTCCCAGCAGGTTCTTGGCCCACTCACCATTCCTACATGTGAAATGAGACACAGACACACATACACATACACATGCACACACACACACACACACACACACGTACACAGACACACACACAGTCCTAAACATGTACACAGACACACATACACATGCACACACACACACAGACACACACACGTACACAGACACACACACGTACACAGACACACACACAGTCCTAAACATGTACACAGACACACATACACATGCACACACACACACAGACACACACACGTACACAGACACACACACGTACACAGACACACACACAGTCCTAAACATGTACACAGACACACATACACATGCACACACACACACACACACACAGTCCTAAACATGTACACAGACACACACACATACATACAACCCCCCCTTACTTGTAGAACAGCCCTTACTTGTTAGGTGATGTTCCTTTTCCCAGCTCTTGCACAGGACACACGAGGGGTGCACATGCCAGAATATACCAGAGGGGGCAGCAAAGAGCCCGATGTCAGTTCAATGACTAACACACAATCCAAATTCCAGCACAGCCACTGAGCTCTCCTGCACCCGCCCCTTCCTTCTCCAATCCCCGCCAGACAGCCGGGCCCATCGTGTATGGGCTGTACCCCCCTGATGGCAGCCCTGCCCGCCGGACTGCCTGTGCCCCCTAAGCCTGACTCACTTGCACCACTGCTTCTTCCATTTGTCTGGCTCTGGGGCCCCTGGGGCAGTTACAGCCATCAAGCAATTTATAGCTGAAGCCTGGTGGACGAATCCCCTCTCCTTCCAAGCTGTAAAATCTGAGGTACGCTGGTTGCTCATGAACAATAAATGAAAAGAGAAGTATGTTGTTGTTTTTTTTTTTTTGGCCCATTTATACTGACCTAGGTGGATGCTGCATCTGTCCCCCACCACCTCTACACTGAGAACCGAGCGATCGAACATCGCCGGTGGCTCAGTTCTCACAGATCTCCGAGCAGAGAGCTGCTGACTGTCAATCAGCAGCTCTCCTCTCTGCTCCTCCATGCTCATTGGAGCGCTGAGCTGTGGAGGGGTGGGGGGCGGGGAGCTGAGAGGCTCAGACAGGCACCTGGTGGATCCAGACATTACTGTCGGGATGACGCGGTCCCTGGACGGATTCCAGTGACGTCAGCAGAGAGCGCACTTCAGCCAGCTCTCCGCTGAAAACGGGTCACAGGAGTGCAAAAGGAATTGTGACCCATAGGAGAAGCCCAGCCAATCGAGCTCAGACTGGACTTCTCCTTTTACTGCCAAACTTACTGACACCATGCGCACCTTTCATACAACCTGGGACACGGATCTCCAAATGTATGCCCTCGGATTTTGAGCGCCATCTACTGGACCTGCAAGCGACTATTATACTCACCTGTAGTTGAAGAAATACACTTGAGCCCTCGGTTCACATTAGATGTGGTGCAAATTCACAGCAAATTCGCTGCAGACAGCGCACCGCATCAAAAATCGCAACCCGTTCACGCAAACCGATTGTATTGTTAACAACACCCCGAAATCGGTTTGCAAAGCGCAGTGATTTCTACAAATCGGATCAAATGGGTTTGAACATCATGTGATCCAATTCTGGTGCAGACAAAAAAATAAATAAATAAATAAATAAAAAAAAAAATAAAAAAAGGCTCCTGCGTGAATTTGGTGGGATTTGAGCCATACAAATCCCAGAGACACCGCATGTAATTTACCTGCGATTCCTCTGCGAATTACATGGGGCGTCCTGCACCGCATCAGTGTGAAACCACCGATGAAAGTCTTCTACGATGCTACCCCCCTCCCCCACCCCTGTCCTTTGGCTTACGCGTTTTTCTTTTCTTGTTTGTTAACTGTGCTGCTGTTGACCTTCTGAAAGAGCTCTGAGGTCACAGATAAGCCGTATCTGTCTATATTGTACCATCTACTCTTGTTGATTTTTGACTAAGTAGATCACGAGCCTGTGTGCCTTGGTTCAGTCTCATATAACTTTGCACTGACTCTTTATCTGCGGCCTTACAAAAACAAAAAAATCTATTGAACACAAAAAAAAAAGTCATCAAAAAATAAATACAAGGGACGGAATAGGCTTGTTTTTGGTTTACCTTCCTTGCTGAATACATTGCGAGCTCGCTGCTCGTAGGATATCATGCTGTATGAAAAGAACTGCTAATGTGAGTACTCTGTATATTGCATATGTGAATAAAGTGACCCTAAAGAAACATACTTCACTATCTGGGTACCTTGTCCTATATTTTACATACACTGGAGACATGATGTGGAGGAGGAGCTAGGAGCCGCACTGTCCTAGGACCCCAGTTAGGACCACTACTAGACATATCCCAGCCCCCAATAAGATCCTGTAGAGTCAGCAAGTCCGGACGCAGAGACGCGGGAAAGACCCAAGACTCCGGGAGTTAACAACTTATATGCGGTTGACCTAGCACCGCTAGGTAAGGGGCCATTACCTACACTAGTGCATGCTGCATGAAGAGGATATAGAGTGTCTGATCTGCATAGCAACACCCCACTGTCATTCGATTATTGTGTTTGAGCACTGGTTTTGAACACCATTCATTCATTTTTTTTGGACACTTGAATTACTAATTTACTTTTGACACTAACAAATAGAGTGGGTTTAACTACTCACGTTAACCATCCACACAATACTTGCACTGTCGCACTGGTCGCAACACGAGGATCAGGCGACCATATCTCCTTTCTTGTTTGTTTCACTTGATGTTTGTTTGTTTCACTTGATATATGATTTGTTTATTGTATTGCCCCATTTTTGCACTTTAGTATATGTACAAGTTTGATTTTCTTATTTAAGACACAAGAGCACGAGCACTTTGGATATATTGTACTGTAATATTTTAACACATGCAGTAATTGGGTTTTTATCTATATATATATTTTTTCACTTTGTGATCAACATATGCATCAGTGTTTATATTTATATCCCTTGCTGGATCAACACATCTACTTTTGAGTCATTATATCTACGCATAATCTCAACTCAAATCCATGCGATTTTTTACGATCGTTTTATGTTTATGATTATTTAAAACTTCGTGACCTAGGAATATTAGGAATTATCATTAACACCTATAAGCTAAGACCCCTTTGGATAGCGCGGCACCCCCCCCCCCCCCCCCCTCTCTTTATACCATTAGATTTGGGTTTGTGTCTGAGCCCTTGTTTTCGGTGCATGCAGCTGCCCAGTGATAGAGGTTGCATACAGGTTCATAAGTCGATTACGACTATATAACATTTTTTCCAATCTGGTAGCGCAGGAATAACCCCCCGTTTTTACTTTTTTTAATAAAATATTAGTTGGACGACTTACGTGGCGAATCCCAGAATCAGAGCATTCTTCCAAATAAGATGGGTCCTAAAGATGCTGCATATACTGTAATACTGCGGCCGGGGAAACCCCTCCCATAGCGAGTCTATTTCTGTAAAAAGACACAAAAAAAATCTCAAAACCCAACCGTAATGTAACTGTGATAAATATATTCAGTTGGCAGCCCCCCCCCCCCCCAAGTACTCCCACCATACTGGGGGGGGGGGGGATTTACTAAAACTGGAGCACACAGAATCTGGTGCAGCTCTGCATAGGAGCCAATCAGCTTCCAGGTTTTATTGTCAAAGCTTAAAGCAGAGTTCCACCCAGAAATGAAACTTCCACGGATCGGATTCCCCCCCCTCCGGTGCCACATTTGGCACCTTTCAGGGTGGGGGGGGGGGGGGGAGCGTATACCTGTATACCTGTCAAATCCAGGTATCTACTCCCACTTCCGGGGAAAGATCGCCGCAATGTTGAATATTGCGCGGCGAACTACGCAATGTCTGACTACACCCCCCCCCGCCGTCTGGGAGAAACACGGGTCCCAGAAGACAGCAGGGACCATTTGGAACTCGCAGCACGACTCGCGCATGCGCAGTAGGAAACTTCTAGTTTCCCTTTGTAATGATGCCAGCGCCTCCACCCAGAGTCGAGGGACGGGGTCAGCTTCGGGTGCCAACATCGCGGGCCCCCAGGACAGGTATAATATAATATAATAATAATAATAATAATAATAATAATAAAATATAGGTTTAATATAAGGTCCTTATATTAAAGCTGCAGTATTTGTAGTTGCTGACTTTTCTTTTTTTTACCCAGGCGGACTCCGCTTTAATTGAAGAAGCTGAAGTTAGAAGCTGATTGGCTCCCATGCAGAGCTGCACCAGATTTTGCACTCTCCAGTTTTAGTAAATCTCCCCTCACTTTGTGTCTTCTAGATGCCACCTTTTCGAATGATGGCCGAGCTTCCTGCAGTGCTGCAAATTATCACCCCCCCCCTCCCCCCCCCCCCAATGAAAGGAGCATAAAAGTAGGGCAAGGTGCATTTTTAACCACTTCCAGTACATTGACGTTGAATACCGTTATGGTCGCAAATAGCGGCCATAGCCCCGCTACTTTTAAAATTGGTGGAGGGTCCCCTTTCAGATAAAAGTGGTCTCCGCGGCGGATATGCTGCAAGATAATTTTTATTGGCAGCGGAAAAGGTGCCCCCACCCCCCTTCCGCTGTCTCTGCCGCTTACCGGAGCCGTTGGTAGCGGTGGAGACGATCCGATTCCTTTCCCCTTCGAGGCATGAAGTCGAGTGAGGGAATGATGACCCCCCCCCCCCCACTCAACTCAATGACATTGGATGACAGAAGTGACGCCAAACGTCACTTCCACCCAATGGTCTTAAAAGGGGGGGGGGGGGGCGGGGGGGAATGCATTGACAAACAAAAATAAATAAAAAAAAAAAAAAAGGAAGACTTTTTTTATTCTTTATTGCATTTAAGTGTATATATATCACA